>NC_091754.1:64108567-64133567 GCF_043380555.1 Nothobranchius furzeri
TTACCGATGCCATGCAGAAAATCAATTCTCATCTGGACAGGAAACATTTGTCTTGCTGCTCCTGTGGCTTGTGGGGGTTTGACAGCAAAGTTTAGCGTCAAAGGATAAATGCAAGTGCCCACGGGGGGGAGGAAGGGGAATTATAAAAGTATATAAGGGGGAGGCAAGGAGACATAGAATGAATGAGAGGTGTGCACAACAGCCACACATGGGTGTAAATGTGCAGCTGCTGCGTCTGATGTGAAACAGAAAGGAAAGAAGGAAAGTAAATCGAAGGTCCCTCTCTTCTTATCGATCGAATCAAGACCACAAGGGGCTGGAGGCCCCCAGGCTAGGCATGGAACTGGAGGAAGCATTCAAAGTTAGAGCAGCTGAGCGGGTATATTAGCAAAGAAGGCATTGGGGGTTGGTGGGTAGCTCCTAGTTCCCTGACATTTAACGTGGCATTACAGTTACAGATGAAGGCCACACATATCTGGCTCTAGCATCAGGTGGGTGAAAACAGCTGAGCATGTCTGGACTTCACTGCAGTAGGAAGGGAAGTGTGCCTGAACTAAAGGTGACTCTGTTCTACTCTTCCATGTTCCCTAAAGCATCGTACCTGACATCCATGATAATCCAGATGTCATCCTCTCATTCTACAGTTGTTGGTCAAAACTCACGGGGAGGATTTAATGGAGAAAAGAGGACTTAGAGGCCAAAATCACAGAGGAACACTGATCCATCTGGTGAAGCTGAACCCTGGTGAATGAGACGATGGATGGCAGCTACCAAAGGAAGAACACATGTGCATGACCTATCAGGTGTTGGGTTTCTATGGGTCAGCCAACAACAGCTCTACCTTCAGAACAGGTGTTACCAAATACATGAATATTCTTCCACAATGACCAGCCAGTGTAAAATGGTTCCAGTGTAAAAGTTCATAGAATGTGTTTAGCATGAATCGCCGCGACATTTCAGTGGCTACACGTTGGTCTTGGCTGAACTTTGTAACCCAGCAGATAAAACGCCTTCATTCTGTTACATGTGCATCAGCTTACTGCCATGCTTTCATTCTGGAAAGCATTTTTATTCAGAAAAGACTGAAGTGTACTTCCTTAGTTGGTTCCTGGTTCCGGCTGGCGCTCCTGTCGAGTTACACTTGCCCTCTCATTGTTGAGCGTGGCATTAGCCCCGCCTTCCTACAAGGTGAGCGACTCAGGTGCCGTTCACTGCTGGTTTTGCTCGCTGGAGAACTGGAGGCAGATTGCAGAGGAGCCGCGCTGAGCCATATTTCAGGGGATCGTTTGAGCCGTATATACCTTTGTGGGTGAGTCGTTATACAGAACAGGTGTTTGAGAGTGTGTGTGTGTTTTCTAGACGGCTAATTCAGGTTATGTGTTACAGTGGGTTAGTGGAGCCCACGCTAGAGAGACCAGGCGGCTGTGCTGGCGCCTCGAGCACGCCGATAACTCATCTTGGTGAGTTAACGCCATGTGCTCGCTAAGCTCTGCTAGCAACCTGCTAACTAAAGCTAACTGACTTTGGCCAGCCTCATAAGTTCATCAGAATGGATGTTAATGGTGATTCTGCTAACAGAAGGGAACAAATGACATTTTTGTTTTATTTCTCCAAATGAGTGTGAATATTGTGGATCTTATACGTCACTTTTGTTGATTATTATATTGTTTGTTGTGTGATTTTTGTATTAATCTATGGTTTAAATGCTAATCATGATTCTTGTTAAGAAACTGGTTAAAAACTGGAAAAAAGATTGTAACTACTAGTTACATGAGTTAAAAACATGTTTCATGTATTGCCAACATTTATTTTGAGAAAAGAAATGTACATGCGTGTAAACTGTTACCATGGTAACAAGAAAGATGGAGAAAGAAAAGGTTCTAAACGCTTAGCTGTGAGAATAAGAGAGGAGATTTTATTTAGCTGTGTACAGTAATTACATTATTGTTGTGCAGGCTAGGCTTTCATGCTCGGTACGAAGTGCCGGGGCCTGAACTGGATCGGAGTCCTGGATTCTCTCCGGATGGAGATGGTGAGCCCGAACTGAACTGAACTGAATTCCGATCGGGAGAACATCGTTCTTCCCTACTGAGCAAACATTCCAGTGGCAACCACTCAGACCGCTGAACCCGGGTTTCACAAGACCGAGGAGACTTTTACTGGACTACGACCACATAGAAGACTGACGTTGAGCTCAACCTGACTGGGTCTATTGCTGTAGGGCCTAATTGTTCAAATGTATGTCTACTGCAGCTGCTTCTATTTTTCATATATCTATATAAAATTCCAAATCTGGTGCAACTGTCTTCTTTAGCTCATTCCTTGGGTCCAGCTATTCCATTTGCCATTCACTGGTACGTTGTACGGTAATCCTGTTGGACGTGGAGTCTGGCCTATTTATTATTATTTTTTGAATAAGTGAAAACTTAATCTGACGCCAGGGTTACAACTAGCTGTTAGCTTATCGAACTCTTCTCATCAACAGGTGGTCCTCGTTAGTTTTACGTTCTACCTGACAAAACCACGAATGCCTTCACAGGCAGGAGTCTGTACAGCGTCGGGAACACGGAGCTTAACTGGCATCGACTTCAGCGCTGCATGACTGGACACGCTTGATGAATAGAAATCTTCTCACAGGACCAACGGTCTGTGAAACCATTGAAACAATGGTAGAAGAGGCACAGCAGTAGGAGAACAGACTGACATAAAATGACAGCTATGTTGGCGTCAAATGCTGTGTAAAAACATGTACCCCCACTTGTTTTGTTTTGTGTTTTGTTTTTCTCCCCAATTTCACTTCTGATGACTGGAGAATAGGAGCACAGAATCAAAGAAGAATCGTTACCTGTCGGCCTCGTCGTGAAAAAATCTCCAAAACAAGACCGAGGACACTTGGAAGAAGTTGTTTTGACTGAAGTTAACCTCGCTCAGGTGCCTCTGACGTGCAAATGAAGCCCAGAAACGTTTCCCTTCAATGCAAAGCTGGGAGGCCGACTCCATCTCTCACAAATAAGCACTTCTCGTTACTCCAGCTGCCTTTTCTTGTGTACTAAATCTAGCTTTAATGACAATTATCGAGAAGCTGCACAGCAAGTCCTGACAAGCAGGTAAATGCAGCGGTCGCTATGCTACACATCAAAGCTGCCAACAAAGACTCATTTCAATCAAAGGCAGTGAAGTCTTTGTGTTTCTGCTTCAGAAACCCAATAAATAAGGTAGAAAATAAACAGTCAAACACACACACATGCCTGTGCACATGCACCAGAAATACAGATCTATTTATGCAGCTGAATTAACAGCAGCTTTAACTTTTTATTACTGCGACCTAAAAGCGTTTCCATGTGACCGTGCAGGATGAGAAGAACGAGGCTAAATTGGCTGCTGGGGTAATAACTTGTGGAGGACGTGTTAGGGAACGGTGGCTGCCAACCTGACTGCATCACAAACAAATGAACAGCAATAACCCTAACCCATAATGCATGTTATTAGCCTGCCGTGCATTCTGGCAAATCCAATATCCCAGTAATAAGGTCCCAACGTGATGCTAGCTGCTGCGTCTAAGAAACGAGCCAGCCGGGTGTTACTCTGGCTGCTGTACTTTGTTACTGTCTCAAACGCGCTGTGTTGCATACTGGGTAGCAAAAATGCTACTGATGTTAAAAATGTTAAGCTGACGAATCTTATTGTGAAAGGAAAACAAGTGCATTCATTAGCTAGAGTGTTTTATGGTAGCATGCTAGCAGCCGTTATCATCCCAGCAGCACCTTGATTTCCTCAAGATGATCAAAGCTGAACAATCAGATTTCTCTTTTTTCCTCAATCACACGACGCAGAAGAGTTGTACTCAACAAGGATCTCCACCACGTTCCTTTGAGTGTGTGTGGAAACAGCTGTTTACCTGCAGCACCGGTGTGTGCTTATTAGATTACATTGATTAGCAGTTACATTCACTCAAGCAGCTTACCAGACAAGAGACTACAGAGTGTTTATTGTCCCAAATGAATGTGCAACAGGCTTTTTTAGTGCTGGTAGAACAACTATGGGCTAAACATGGCTGCCTCAACATTTGCACATCAGTCGTATAATAGTTGCTGTTGTTGCTTCAAGACATATTTAACCATGGGCTGGTCCAGACAGCACATGTGAATGTTAAAATCCCCAACCATAAGAAAAGAGTCACGTATGAACTCCTTACTGCAGCTGGCAGGTGTGTGGACCTCTGCAGGTGGGACGGGGTGAGAGCAGGCCAGCTCTGACTGCAGCAGTTCCAAGCTGGACACGACCATCTGACACCTGCTTACACCTGAGCCGGTTTATGCAGAGCGCTGCTATCTCTCCTCTTCTGCCCCATGGTCTGGGCATGCTGGAGCAGCAGTCAGCAGGCAAAAGCACCACAATCCCCATCAGTAGTCCAGGTCTCAGGAATCAAGGGTTTTCTTTTCTGTGTACCGTGGCAGTTTCACAGGAAACGACTGGCCCATCAGTCATGCAGAGGAACCAACCGGCGTCATGCAGGTCACATTTCATCTTCATTCCACACACGTCACGCGATGCTTACGCGTCTGGTGGAAAGGCCGAGCTAGATAGGAAATGTGTCCTGTGTGTGTTTGCTGCTAAAGCCATTTGAAGTGAAGTGCCAGAAAAGGTAATTCTGTAAGTCTTGCACACATGATTGCATATGCTGCAATAATGAAAATGTATTATTTCACAAATGCAATAATTGACTGCAGTGCCGCCGTGTTCCCTGTGTGTGAAACACAATGCAGAAAAGGGAAATCCAGAGAGCTGTAACACTGAAAAGAGGGAAAGCATTACAGAGGTGAGGCTGCGGTGAGGGTCTGACCCAACATCTGACTCAGCTCCACACCTTTAAATGTCAGATATCAGCCATGGCTCCTCCCCCTTCTGCAGCAAACACCAGGATTTTGGAAATGAGTTAAATGTGTCGCACACCTTCTGTAATTATTTTTGCTTCAATGGTGAATTTGCAGCATTGTTTAGAGGAGAACGGGCAGAAAACTAAGTGTGTCTCGTCTAAATATTCCCGCCGTCACCCCGTGGATGTGTGGGGTAATCAGGTGAAGCTTCTCAGTGGAGAGGATGTGGTCTGCATGTTTGCCCTTCAGCTCAAAACGAGTGCAACTGCAGGTTAGTGGAGGTGCTCTGGGCTGCTTCTTCTCATTTAGCTTTTCAGACTGAATACAACATTTCTACAAATGTGCACTTCCTATTTATATTTATGGGTTGTTTCATGTAAAACAGAGCAGTAGATACATCCTTGCAGGTGTGGTGTGGCATTGACCCTCCTGTGTTCGGTCCCACTCAGAGGAAAGTTGTACAGGTCGTAGGAGGAGATCCAGCGCAGGATAGGAATGGACTGCTGGCCACAGACGGCGGTAAACCGTAGGATGAGTCCTGAAGCAACAGTATGACTGAGAAGGTGAAAGGTGGGAAAACTGGACGGCTCAGTAAAGCTTTTGAAGAGATAAGCATGGCTGCAGATGTACAGCAGGTTTCTGCAGGAGTCAACACCGCTTACAACGGCTCACACGATGGCTGGAGATGAACTAGGAGTGATTAAGGGTGGGGCCAAATACAGATTCTGCAAAATGTTGAATTATTTCATCTCAAGTATGAGTTCCATTGCGCTCTTTCCTTAAAAAAACACATAAAATATATATATATAGTAGGCTAATTTGTGCAGTATATACATAATTGAAGTATCACCATTTTGTGATACTATCATACCATGATGAGGTTCCCAGCCCTCACTGGGTTGGTAATGGTTAGTTACCAGAACTCCACGACCATACGATAACCATGTAAGCTGCTTTTCAGCCACACTCATTGTGCCAAAAACCACAGTTTATACTCAGCTCTGTTGAATTCAATCAATCAATCAACCAATCAATCATCAATCAAAGCTTTATTTATAAGCTATTAGGAATTCACAGCTTCCCAAGAATGCAGAAACAAAACAGCTGTTCTCAAAACGCCCGGATGTCTGAATTTAAGCTCGTGTCTCAACACCGCCCCTTTGTTCAACAGTTTGCACAAAATATCATCCAAAAATAAATAAATAAATAAAAATAAAAACTCCTGTTATTTGTTTAATCCCTATTTTAGAGCAGAGCATGTAAATCCCACCACAGTGCACACCTCAGCATCACGGGTTTGCACAAATACTTGATGTTGCTTCTCGTGTGTGAACATAAATCACTTTGCTGTTTCAGGCTCCTCCCTCCTCTGACCTTCATCTGACTCGAGCCTATCAAGTAAAGGTACGCAGGCAGGTAGTGCAGAGGGAATGCAAAAGGAGGAGTGTGTGTGTGTGTGTGTGTGTGTGTGCGTGCGTGCGTGCGTGTGTGTGCGTGCGTGCGTGCGTGCGTGCGTGCGTGTGTGTGTGTGTGTGTGTGTGTGTGTGTGCTAACAGAGGTGGAGCGGGATGAAGAGTTCACCACCTCGTCTCATCAGGGTTAATTAAAATGGTGGGGAGTGGATGAAGGGCTCTGCAGCTACAAGGGGGCAAGGTGCTAAATGCTAATGAGCTGTGGAGATTGTTCCATGTGTGTGTTTTATGGGTGGTTTAAAGCTTCCAGTGGCGGCGACTGACCCTGTAAAAATGTCTGAAACAGGAAATGAGCCATTACTGGACACCACTGATTTCACACATGTTACAGACTTCACTCGGTTTACAGTTAGCATCTCAATGAACGAGTGAGTTGCTTGGCTGAGCACCTCAAGACTTTATTAAAGTTATCTTTGGATTCAATTTAAAAAAAATTTAAAAGTGGAGATGTTAAAAAATAAAACATCATAATCATAAAATATGGTTGCATTAATGTTAAAGCTGCTTTCCGGAGTTTTCTCCGTTCAGACATGATGTATGATTGGTCAGAAATACATAAAAGTGATTATCTCATCAGGTACTGTGATATAATGTAAGCAATACGCCCCCTGCCCCGTAGAGCTCCGCGCAATAGGACACTGAGCGACGACCAAAACAAACCAATAGTGTTGGACTACCGCTTACCTGCTTCATATATAAAGACTACCTCAACTGATGCAGAGCTGATGAACTTTTCACGAACAAGAACGTCTCTAAAATATAAATATATGAGAACACAACATGACATGAGATTAATACTCATAAAACAACGTGTTTCAGCTGTTTGTCGGCTACAGAAGCACGTTTATAAACATAAACATGAAGTCTTCATCGTAAACAGAGGAATAAACTTTTTGTGTGATATGCTCGTCAGCCACTAGATGGTGCCATTTGATAAGAGAAATACTCCGGAAGGAAGCTTTGTGTATTTTTGCACAAATATATTTTACGTTGTTTATGTGACCAAAATGAACAAAAAAGCAAGACAGAAAAAGCTGCTTTTCCTTTTGCAGAAGTAAAAGGGTCAAATATCTGCAATAAAGAGTCTTGATTCAACATGTTTCCCTAACAGAGTTAAACTACATACCGTTTGTTAAAGCTGTTCAAATCAATGTGAGTCATTTCTGTAGACCAGGGATTCCCAAAGTGTGGTGCGCACACCCCTGGGGGTGTGCGAGCTGCCGCTAGGGGGTGCGCGAGGTGAAAAGTGTAATGGCTGCGGAGCTCAGAGAAGTCTGTCATATGTCACCATTATTGTAGAAACTCATGTGTGGGTGGGCCAAAGAAAAAGTAAGCGGGCCCAATAAATGTAATTGAAAACAAGTATATTTTTGCGCGCGCGTGTCCTCCACATGTGCCCTAGCTTCATAATAACAATGCGCCGAGCTTCAGCACTCTGGCCTGCGCACGCCGATATGTTCCGTATTTGATCATTTTTAACGGTGTTGGATGAATCTGAAGGTGGTGAGTCATTCTGGCAGATTGTAATTAACACCTGTCTCATGCAGGTGTTCTGACGTTGTAAACCTCACACACAGAACATTGTGGATGTAACTAAATAACAAGAAATGATTCCCATTCAGGCTATTAACAGCGCGCTGAAGATCTGAAGTTCAGAGTGCGTCTGTCAGAGGTCAGACGCGTTCCGGCTGAACCACGGCTCACGGGTGCACAAGTGAGCACATCTGGGCTGGGCAGAAGAAATTTTACAAGATTGGTTTAAATAGCGCGAGACGCGGTGACTTGAGCGGCTGTGCCGCGCGCGCAGGCGTGCGCGCACACACACACACAGATTCAATAAGCACGCCGTCAGACTGAAGGCAGAAATGAACTCTGCCTCCACCGTGATAAAAACTTTTAAGAGGTTATTTTTCATTCAAGGTCAAATTAAGATATTAGCTTCTGGGATGAGTCGGGTCCGCTCCAGCCAGTGACTCCTCATGAACCTGACCACAAGTCCACTGCAGCATTTGTTGTTCCAGTCCGCATGACAGCGGATCGCAGATTCAGCCACACCATAAAACAGCAATAAGTCGGTCTGAGGCAAAAGTGAACATCATGGCTATATCTTGTCCCCTATAGACATTTGATTACGCACAAGTAGGTGATCAGCTCAGGTTTACGCAGAGCAGAAGGAAGGAGAGCGCTCTGGCCGCACAGGTTAAACGTTCCTACTTTAAGAAAACTGTTAGATTGCATTGTTTATGTGCTACCTGGGCACTCTAAATATTTATTTAAAATGAAATCAAAGGAAATTGTAATGGTATCGAATGTTTATTAATTATTATTTAAAAAATGAAAGTGATGGGGAATTTTTTTAACCCTGTCTGTTTAGCTTGACATCTGATATATATATATCAGTGTCGTCGACATGGTCGGGACATAGAAGGGGGTGCGCGGCTAAATAAGTTTGGGAACCACTGCTGTAGACTATCAGAAAGTAGGGCCTGTTTATCCGTGTAAACCACAGGCTCTGTCTTGTTATTCCTGCAAAAACGTTGCAAAAGATTTTAGCCACTTTGATTATTACAGTTATGTTATAATGTGCAGTAATTATAGTTTTTAATGGTGCCGCAGTAGAGCCTAAGATTTGCTCTAAAAGGTGTTAAAGACTCCTTTAGAGATTTAAAACAAGGTGCTCAGTGTAATGATTTAAATGGCTTATTAAATAACACGTAATCTACATCGTTACATCAGTAAATTTCATTTGTTGTTGGTGTTTTTGATCCCGCCTCCTGCACTCGATGACTGAAGGTCCTTCCTTCAGCCGAGCTAAACACTGGTGTCATAAAAGCACAGCCGAGTTAAATCATAAAACTAGAGATCAGGAGCTAAACGGTGCCAACTCCGTCCATTTATTACCAACACCCGCGCGTCCTCACAGGGTCGTGGAGGCCTGGCGCGTCTCAGTCATTAGGCAAACAGGCAGCGTACACCCCAGATGGGTTGCCAGTCCATTGCAGCGTTGCCAATTCAATAAAAAAATGTAATGCTTCGATCAGGACCTTCCAGTATTTCCAAATAAACCAGGGCATTGTTGTTTCTGACTACATTTCTGTAAGGTTGCAGACTGAGTAAGCGCTGACCAAGCCTCACATAGTAAAAAAAACCATTGGAATTGTTTAAAATGTCCAAATCCTACTTGTCCTACAGAACGGTCCAAGTGGGTCTGACAAAGGGTTTGGTGGAGCGTTAAACTGAAACAAGAGAGGAGGAGGTATGTGAAGCTGTGTGCAGACAAGCCTCCACCCCTCAACACATGCACACGTGAGATGCTGAAAACCCACTTCATGCCTGTGTAACCATCCAGATAGCCAGCTGGGATCCTGGAGACCCGCCTGCCAAAAGCAATCTGGCTGGCAACAACATCCACGGGACCGCTCTGCGTCACGTCTGCACCAAGCCCATCCTGGCCCCATGTTCTGCACCCACACTACGGCTCGGCCTATTACTCTTCCTCCACCCTGCCCTGTTCATTTCCTGTCTCAGCAGGAGGCTGCTAACGCGGCTGAATGTGCAGGACGGGAGTCTGAACACAAGCAGCCATTTGGACGGGGACGGCTTAGAGATCCATCTGAGGTGGAAGGATGGAAAAGGGCAAACTGAGCTTTCTGCCAAATAATGACCCGCTCTGTGCAGATGCCATAGATGAGACCTGCAGCTGCTGTCGGATTTTATTTTGTTAATAAACCCAAAAGCCCACCGTGGATCTTGGCGTATTCTGAGAGGTATCTGCACCGATCTGACAGCTGCAAACAACCGTTCATTCATCTGAAATGTGGCGGCAAACACGCCGGACAGACCTCCAGAGCCAGGATGTTGTGTGATGTATAAGAAAAGTGAAAAATTATTTGAGCATTGGAAAATAAACGCTAATATTAAGCTAACAAGATAAAAGACCGGGCATTCCTTGGTTCCTGGGGTTAGGGTTAGGTTAGGGGAGCCGGGTTAAGTCTAGTCCAGCTCAGATGTGGTTAAACGTAAGAACACGGTGTTCTCTCTCTCTCTCTCTCTCCCCCTCTCCCCCCCTCTCTCTCTCTCTCTCCCCCTCTCCCCCCCCTCTCTCCCCCCCCTCTCTCTCTCTCCCTCCCTCCCTCCCTCACTTTGTTCTTGTGTGAGTGCAAATGTTGTGGCCTTGTCGTGTAAACATGCTGAAGCATATATCATTGAGCACAGATTAAGGAACATTTCATTACTTTATGATTATTATAAGTAGCAATAAACAAACTTTATTTAATGATTATCTAGCTTGTAAATTTTAGAAGAGCATATTTAATTTTCAAAACCTTCTGTTCTTCTGTGAGCAAGGAGACTTGGATACGAAGGGTGCTCTGTGAGGGACCTCGGAAACAACACGATGTTATGATCCCGTTATCTCTGTCAGAGCTGCAGGCTCTCAGCTCCAGCTGGTGAGAGGAAGCCAGGCTGATTTAAAGGGATCACGTGCAGTCTCGTGTCTCCTTTTAGACCGGATGTTGAATGGTCAAACAGCACCTAACCTGACCGTTGCTGGACGTTACAGATTCATCGAGTGATCATTTCTCTGGACGTTCATAATGTAGCGTTATGATATGATATGATGTAGCTACAATAATAATCGGTCTGGTGGTTTGTGACATATTTGCTGTTAGATGGTTATGGAGGCAATACAAGTTTTGTTGTGGTGCTTCCTCAGTAAACAAAAGAAAAGTGCAAAAATAATAAAAATGATCATCTGAACAGTTGGAGTGGTGGTGAGCTCTGAATCTGCAGCGATTGGGTGCCTGAGACTACTTTTACTTTATTGCATCTTTTCCCAAACACCTCCACCCTACTGCTGTAAGAAGATTACAGATTTGTCATATCACAGCTCCAGAAACACACACAGAGAGGCGTGGTGTTGTGGTCTGGTGGGCTTCATTAGGAACAACGTGTTTATTTATCATCAGCCCCACGGCTTAAATATTTAGCAAAGTGCCTGCATGAAAACAGAGCCCTAAAAGCACAGCTGACACAATCACTCACCATCAACATGAGAAAACCTGCACAAACATTCAGAAGGCGACAGAGGAGTGGAGACGAGGAGGACAACACGTGTCAGCTCAGCGTCATACACCATGGAGTCATTCATTATTCACGGGTGAATGTGTGGAGAGGTTCATGCAACAGACCCGTCGTGGTAATGGTGGAACGGCTGATTAGCTGTACGTGAACACGTGGCGTAAACATTACGGCGTTACTGATGTCGATCATAAACAGACCCAGGTGTAAGGAGTGATGCACCAGCAACATGTCATAGAAGATAAATCCATCACAGTTACAGAGCAAATGTGGAATGATTTGCCTTTTTTAAATCGATGGTCGTTACAAAAAACAGTTAAAAGGACCAGACAGGAGACCCACACAGTGATATCTGAGAAGTGAAACAAAGTTTATAGGGTTTACAGAACATGTGGAATAATTGTTCACAGGAGCATGATGGAAGTCTGACAGCCAAAACATGTACAGAAATAATAAATGTCTTCTTCATACGTTCTCCTGCAATGCCCTGGTCCTGTAGAATGAGCCCTGGCATTTTTACTGTGATTGCCTGTTTTTCTGTAAAATCACAGAAAAAGAGAGATGCTCGGGTCGAGCAGGCTGCTTCATGCGCGTTCACGCTCAGGCATCGCCCGTAGCATTTGCTATCCGTAGCTTTAGCAGCAGAGAGAGAGGCAGTGCCACTTTGTCGCTGTTCCTAACGCCTAGTGACAAAGCTAGCTACATTTCTGAGGACCCTTAGCTACTTTCTGTAGAACTTTCTTCTAGATATTTCCTGCAAATTAGCAACAAAACAGCCATTTTCACTCTGAACCGTTCTTTGGGTTGACGTTGTTTCAGCTGTCATCAAGGATATAAATGTTACAGATACCCTTACTGGTGCTTTAGCTCACCTAGTAAGATGTCTGACTCCCGTGCAGGAGACCTGGGTTTGATTCTGGATGTGAACATAGTTCATTTAGAGTTTCTTTTTTACATTAATGGTATATTTTTTACAGTAAGATGCCCAAATTTTTATTTGAGACTCGCCGAACGGCATTGAATTCACAGATAAAAAAGATGTGGGTTCAACTTTCATTTTGGAGCAATTTTTCAAGCAAGGGAAGGGAATGATCTGAGCATGCAGGAGGACTGACCCATCATAAACCTTTGTCGGCTGTGCTGAAGAGAAAGCTACAGAACCACATTATTTAATTAATTAGCTGCATGTTCTACTGTCTTCTGTTCTCCGGGCCACATACACACACACACACACACACACACACACACACACACACGCGCATGCACACGCGCATGCACACGCACACGCACACGCACACACACACACACACACACACACACACACACACGGGACTGTCTCAGCTGCTATTTGCGTTAAGGAGTGTGCACGTACAGCATGCGTGCCTCGTGCACGAGCCTACTATTGAAGCTGCTGTTACGCTTTTGGCCTGAGGGGGCAGTCGCGAGCATAAAAATTCAAAACTCTGTAAAGTCCCTTTAAACAAAATTAGGCAGGTGCGTACATTTGGGCACGGTTGTTATTTTACTGATTCCAAAACTTTTAGAACTAATTATTGGAACTCCAAATTGGTTTGGTAAACTCAATGATCCTTGACCTCCATACACAGCTGGATAGGACAAAGAGTATTTAATGGGGCCAATTGTAAGTGTCCCTCCTCTTTGAATATTCTCTGACGAGCAGCAACATGGGGTCTCAGAACAACTCTCGCATGAGCCAGAAACAAAGCTCGTTCACCATCATGTTTAGGGGAGGACACAGAAAGCTGTCTCAGAGATGTCAGCTGTTTGTTCCCACTGTTAGGAACTTATTGAGGAAACGAAAGACCACAGGCACGGTTCAAGTTGAGGCTCGAAGTGTCAGCCCAAGAAAAATCTCAGGTTTTAACTTTAGGTGTTATTTTGTTGCTAAAGAGGAATGGTGAGAACAGAGTCAACCCACAGACCAACACCAAAGACCTACAACATCCTCTTGCTGCAGACGGAGTCACTGTGCATCGTTCAACTATTCAGTGCACTTTACACAAGGAGGTGCTGTATGTGAGAGTGATGCAGAGGAAGCGTCTCCGCCCACAGCACCAACACAGCAGCTGGAGATATGCCATCTGGAACAAGGTGCTGTGGATCGATGAAACTACAATTTAGCTATGTGAGCGTAACAAGAGGCAATATGCATGGAGTAAACAGAACACAGCATTCCAAGAGAAACACCTGCTTCCTACAGTAAAGCATGGTGGTGGTTCCATCATGCTGTGGGCTGTGTGGCCGGTGCAGGGACTGGGAATCTTGTTAAAGTTGAGGGATGCATGAATTCCACTCACTATCAGCAGATTCTGGAGACCAATGTTCAGGAATCAGTGACAAAGCTGAAGCTGCACCGGGGCTGGATCTAACAACAAAACAGTGACCCCAAACGCTGCTCGGCATCTACTCAGGCATTCATGCAGAGGAACAAGTAGAACGTTCTGGAATGGCCATCCCCGTCCCCAGACCTGAATGTTACTGAAACTCTGTGGTGTGAGTTGAAAAGAGCTGCCATGCTCAGAAGCATCAAACCTGACTGAACTAGAGATGTTTTGTTAAGAAGAATGGTCCAACATGCCTTCAGCCACAATCCAGACCCTCACTGGAAGCTGCAGGCACTTTGAGTTGATTGTATGGTAGGATAAAGTACTATATAAATAGAAGTTGACTGATTGATTGAGGAAAAGTTTAGTGGCCGTTATTTCTGCAAAAGGAGATTAGTTCTTTTTTTTTTGTGGAGCACGCTTCCTGTAAATCCTATAAACGTTGTTTGACTTCTCAAAGTGTGTGATTCCTAAATGATATATTTACCTGACTTGTTTTTATCTTAAAAACCAACAATTTATAAAGGAAAACCATGAAGATGCTCAACTTCAGCATCCCACTGTATAAAAACCTGATAAATGATCTTTTTCTATCACTCTGTCTGCAGCTGTGCTGGTAATCAATGAGCTTGACAAAAATCAACCTGTAGTTTTGTGATGTTCAAAGGAAAATCTGACCCTGTACCCAGTTTGGATAGTAGGCACCTTAAAGTCGGGCATGAGAAAGGAAGGCAAACGGCCTCTCTTGAATAAATCACGGCTATAAAAACATCACTAAACAAATATTTGCTCCTAAATCAGCTGCAAACATTTCCGACGTCGTCAGTGAGGATAAATACCTGCTAGCAAGGAGCAGTTTTTCATGCTCTGAATCTAGTGATCTGCACAGCTGCAAGGCCTGAACACATACCAACTGCAAACACATAAAACATTCAGTCCTGTAGGGCTCACCTGGCTTCGTCTATGGCACGCCTCTGGAAAGCAACATTAGACTGGAACTACTTTGTGGTTTCTCTCTTTTTCCCACCTTTCCTCCCTTCACTTTGCTTCCTGGTTGGCTCTACGTGTACGTGTACGTGTACTTGTACTTGTACTCTTGTATTTTAGGATGGAGATAAGAGAAAGAGACAAGAGCACCACTCATCAAAGCGTATCAAATTTAAAAGTAGAAAGCAAATAAGGCTGAGTGGATTTGGTGTTACATCAGCATCCTGGTTGTTTTTAGACGGCGTTTGGAGGCTTTACAGGCTCAGTTGTTTGACTAAATAAAGATTAGCTCCAACACAAGTGGCTGCAAAATTAATTCAGACACAAGGAGCTCTGTTCCATACAATTGCCTTTTGTTGCAGCATTATGCTCCAGACAGATAGCAGAAAAACACAGAATTGCATGTCAGAAAGCATTAGAGAATCATTTTTAAAGAGCACGGTATTAAATGTAGCATCTTCACTGGAGACGATACTAAACTCACAGATGGAAACGTCACCAGCCCGGTGAGACTAACAGGATTTTCCTAAATCACCTAGCGTCTGTTGTGAGTGACACCGGGAACGCGGCTGAGCTGGAACGAATGGGCTTCGGGAAAAACGGATGGAAATGGAAAATCTGCACATGCATCTGCACATATGTTGAGTCACTCATGGAGTGAATGTCATTCCTCAGAGGGAGAACATGAAGATGGTTCACTGGTGAATGATTTAATGATTCGCTCTCAAAGGCAAATCAGAACCATAAGAGTCTGGCACATTATCCTGGAAAAGGAAACAACAGTTCATCTTTCTTTCATGACTTCTGCTTCTAGAGATGAAACAGCGTTGGATTCAGAATTCAGTACTGAACAGTTCAGAACTTGATGAATTATACAAACCCTAACTGAGACAGAAACCTCTTCCCTGGCAGTCAAGAAGCAGGTCAAAATAAAATGTGCTGATCACCATCAACCATTCACAAGTGTTGTTGTTCACGTCTGCTGCCGACAGTTAAACTCAGATCGCATGTCGGGACGTGACGGACGTAAAGTAGGCTCGATGCTCTCTCAGGGTTAGGGTTAGGGTTAGCTTATGTTATAAAGACTGCGTTCCAGCCACACCAAAACAGCCAGTTTTGTGTTGGCTAAAGCCGATTGGCTGTGGCGGCCATCTTACATTGAGTTGACTCTTAATATTAATCAGATGTACGTCCATCGAAGTATTTCTGATCGTTTCATTCACATCTGTCCAGAGGTTTATGAGAACTAATGAATAACAGTCCGGGCTTACGATACTGGTACGAAACGCTTAATCACACATGTGAAATGTGAAGAATTTGGCTACAGCACAAAGTTTTAGCTCAGCATTTTAGACGTGAAAAACCTGCAGCAAGTTTCGTGTTTAGTGTTGAAATGAGCACTTAAATGTTTTTCTGTTATCTGGAGGCAGTGGGGATGGAGGGTGGGCCGTCCCCAGGCCCCAGCCTTGATTAGCAAACGCTGAAATGTTGCCACCAAACATCTTGTAGTTCCTCGGATATCGATGCACTTCCTTCTACATAACCATAGTTTTATTCAGCTCATTTTTACACTGAATCCTCGTTGAGACAGTTGTATGAAAGGAGGCGTGCTAATGTGCCATTTTTGTAGTTTTCTATCAGCAAAACTAATCTGACATTGTACCTGAGAAACTACTTTTAAAACTCCTATAAAGCACCACGATGCTGATGCTGTACTATAATGAATACCTAATCTTTTAACTTCCTCTGACAACAAAAAACCCAAATGTGTTAGCATCAAATGTATGTCCATGATGTATGCACAGTGGGATGGGTTTTATATACGTTTCCAGAACATGCTTGATTTTGGCCTCTTTTATGTTGAATTTATTTCACAGTTTTCATTGGTTCACTCAATCCACTGTTTTACACTTTTGTTCTGTACCAGAATGTTTCACCTATTTTGTAATTTGAATTGCTTTTATTTTTGATTTATTCAATATATTTACCTTCTACTGAACCATGTTCAGCGCTTTGGGCTTCCTGACAGGGTTGCAGAAGGCGCTTTATAAATAAAGCTTTGATTGATTCATTGATTGATTGATGATTGATATAAAAAACACATCTGTGTTTCCACAAGAAGGTAAGCAGTCGTGTTAGGGAAGTGATGGTGACAGCATCGGTGAGAGGTTGTTTTACTAAAGAACTGCTCACCTCTGCTCATAAAAGTTCAACAGAACAACTGTGCACTTGGCTCAGACTTGTGTATTGTGCAGTTGGAGTTTAGTGAAAGGTTTCCTTTGATTCTTTGTAAGGCAGCTCTTGAGAACGGTGCTGGAACGCTGCAGAAACGTCACACATGCAGGGCTCACCCAACTGTGTTAAAGTAAAACAACATAACTTTTCAAGTGAAGCATTTTCATTCTACTAGAAAGGCTCACAGAGCAACACATGAGAAAAACACCCGTCTTTAAACAGATGTGGTCCCAACCTTTCTGACAAATAAAAGAACACATTTAGTAAAATCACACTGGCGTCATTTTAAAACCAGCAAAGAGCAGCTTCTCCTCTGGTTTTTTAAGCTACAAAAGCAGGAAAATACAATAACATCTCTGCTGGGCGGCACCACGTCAGTACTGGGCTCGACACACGGGAGGCCACACCGCCTCTCCTCCATTCATTTTCAATGAGACATGCGCGACAAAGCGATAATCGCGGGTCTCCCTCCTACCAAGCAAAACGCGAAAAACGTGCGTGTGAAATTTTGCGCTCGTGCACGTGTCGTGCACGTGTCGTGCACGTGTCGTGCACGTGTCGTGCACGGACGACCCAGCGACTCGATCCCAGAAAGTTGAAACATTTTCAACTTTTCATCGCTGTCGCTCGGACGAGGACCAATCAACGGAGGTTTCATTCACTGACCAATGAGAGGGCAGGATGCTCCGTACGTCTCCGAGTAAACATGGAGGAGAAGTTGATTATTATTATGTTTTATAGTAAAATCAGCAGTAAGATTTCACATAACTCTAGCAGCGCCTTGTGAAACATCATATCTACCGCTTTATTAACTCTGAACCGCTTAAATAACCTTAATTCCCTCCAACCTGACACAGCCAATCAAAACAACGGAAGTTTCCATTTTGCCACACACACACACACGCACGCACGCGCGCACGCACGCACACACACACAGTCAACTGTGAAAAGCTATCCAACCACTGAGACGCCAGTGAGTGACGACAAAGTAGATCTCACTAAAAGGGATTTTTTCTGAATGAGAGTCGATGAAAAGTGTCTCTGCCAGCATTAATCCAGAGTCTCTTTCTGAGTCTTTCCAGCCACAGCGAGGTCCCGATTCTTTCATTTCAGCTACATAAAAAAGTCTGAGCAGAGATGACTTCCCCTCCATCACTGATTCTTCTGAGTTAGATTCCCTCAGAAGTTCTGCTGTTTCTAAAGGAAGCTGCTTTCAGAGATCCTCTTTGGGTTTGAAACCTCCGCACTCATGCCATGCTTCCAGGAGTCCCATAAGCCTCGTTTCTCTGCTTTCCTTCCTTCACAGAAAACGGATTCCTGAAGAAAAACGACTACAAATAAGAAAGACGGGTGGAGAAACAAAACATCCTCCTGTCGCATTCATCCTGACACAAACCTGAACCAACTGTGAGTTCTCTAACAGTGACAGCAGCACAAGCACAGCCCAGCCTGCCAGATAAACGCTTCATTCTTTTACACCCAGAGTGATAATTGCTGCAATTAAATTCCCCAAAATTGGACCATCAGACGTACTAAAATAAACAGATACTAAACTTTTAGGCTTTTAAATAAATAAATGAATCAAAGCAAAAACTGGAAATTCTTTAATGCTGCTCAAAACATCAGATTATAATAATCTAATCTGAAACACAAAGATCTACGGGTTGATGAATAAAGTGTGTGAGAGGGTTAGGGTCATTAGAGCAGGGATTGAAGCAAAACGTTCACATTGTTTACACGCAGCCTCTATTCGGGTTCTGATTAACCCGTTCACATCCACAGTGTTTAAAAGTGTGGGTGTTGAGATTTCTCTGAGGTAAAAAAGATGATAGTATTAAAGTACTCTAGGGGGGTCGGGGGCATGCCCCCCTGCACAAAAAAAATTATTGGACATTTTATATTTAAACGCAGCAGTCTGGTGCATTTTGGAGGAAAGTAGAGTTACAGGCTGGTAGCTATGTATGATAAAGTATCTACACATGCTCATTATAATGATATATTTGAGTTAACAATGTTTTCCTGTCCTTCCTTCATCCATTATGAACACAGACTACAGCTGATGCCTCCATGCTGCTCAGCACCAGAACCGGACCAGACACCAAAAGAACCAATCAGCTGGCAGAGCTCCCTGGCGAACGTGTGAGTTACAGAACTTACAAAACTACATGACTCAATTTAAGGAACAAAGTAGAATCCAGCTGCTGTTGTTTATTTGTTGTTGTTTACAGAAACTAAATACATCGGCAGGGCTTTAGGTCCCGGGCAGAGTTTTATACCTCAGAGCAGCATTAGATCATGATCTGTTATTACTAATATCATGTTATTAATAATATCATGTTATTACTAATATCATGTTATTACTAACATCATGTTATTAATAATATCATGTTATTACTAATATCATGTTATTACAAATATCATGTTATTACTAATATCATGTTATTAATAATATCATGTTATTACTAATATCATGTTATTACAAATATCATGTTATTACTAATATCATGTTATTAATAATATCATGTTATTACTAATATCATGTTTTACAAATATCATGTTATTACTAATGTCATGTTATTACTAATATCATGTTATTACTAATATCATGTTATTAATAATATCATGTTATTAATAATATCATACAGGGGAGAGGATGGCCTGGAGCTCCCTAGTTGGGATGCTGCCCCCGCGACCCGGACCCGGATAAGCGGAGGAAGACGAGACGAGACGAGATGTTATTACTAATATCATGTTATTACTAATATCATGTTATTACTAATATCATGTTATTACTAATATCATGTTATTACTAATATCATGTTCTTTACACCAGTCTGAATATTCTGTAATGTTCACAGACATCCAAACCTTAGAAATGAAATATAATCAATGTTAAAATAAAATTATTAATATCATTTTTTCATTAAGATTAGTTATCTGTTATACTTATTTATATTTGATAGTAATATGATTAATAATATTTAATCTGGTCTTATCCCGAGCAAGCGCGAGAAGAGATCTTGACTGAACTTTTTTTCTGATTATTCCAACTGACGGACTTCCGTCGCTGCGACGGAGAACTTTAATCCCTGCATTAGGGTCACCATGGCAACCACACATCTGTGTCTCTCACCCTATTTAATGTGCTAGGGTCTCATTTATCAAACATGGCGTAGAATCCTTACTAAAACCGTACTTAAGCTCAGCAAAAAAAGTACTTATGCCAAGCAGGTGTGTGATCTATCAAACAAGGAGGACGCACAGCTGCATGCAATCTCCCCTTCATAAATCAGAGACTAACGAGAATGTTTCTCAGCTGCATTTTAGTCACATCCCGCCCTCACCACGCCCACTTACTGCCATAAATGGTCAATGCAAAGTGCCTTGTGGAGCTCATGCATATACATAAGCCGGCTGCTGCAGAATTTTGATCAAGACCGTGATTCAAGGAAGCACTATTTCACAGAAGTTAAGGTACCTGTGGGTGAGGTGGAGAAATGGAAGGAAGTGCTTTTGCAAAACAAAAAAGAGAAAATCCATGGAGCGGCACAGTGTTGCTGAAGCCGTCAATGCTGACTTCTTTAGAGAGATCTGTGGCGGATGTAAAAAAATGGTCCAATCAGGATTCGATCCCCAGACTCCCGGGTGAAACTCACGCGTGCTAACCAGTCAGCCAAACAGAGACCTCCCTTGTACAAGTAGCCAGGGCGCAGTGACAGGACACACACTGTCCCCGTGCTGGTATTCTGTATTCGGGCTTGTGTGTGTGTGTGTGTGTGTGTGTGTGTGTGTGTGTGTGTGTGTGTGTGTGTGTGTACAAGTGATAATGCTGCAGGATTTCATAACTGTATCTTCTCAGCAGCAGCACTGCAGGTGCTCTCCATGTCCAGCATGTGCATAAGCCAGGTCCTTAGTCAACTTAACGTTGCGCACATTTTTCCGCTACGTTTTCTTTCATAAATCCCAAAGTTTGCGTGGAAAGTTGCTTATGCAGTTTTCCGACCCCGTTTTGTGCGTAAGCTAGCTACATACAGTAAATGAGGCCCCTGCTGAAGCGTAACAGGACTTAACTACTGTGCAAAAAAAATCTAGAAGTACTTTTGAGAAACAGTTCTCTAACTGTGATCTGCAGAAGGCGTTGACGATTGAGAGTTTTATTATATGGCCACAGCAAATCATCCTTCAATTGCACTTTTGAGGAGAATTTCTCAGCAAAAATGCACCTGTAGTCTGTAGAGTATCTGTCCTTTTTAGTTACCTCAAAACCTCATTTTCAAAGCTTAAGGTTATAAACCAGCTGTGACTGAAGTGTGTAAGGGACATTATGGGTAGTTCAGTGCATTCACAGGCTTCCAATTAGGAGTAAGGAAGAGTTAGCCATATAGCTAAATCTGTTAGCTGAATGCTAATGATAGTACTTGTTTGGTCTGACACTAGGAAAGGCTGTGCTGGTGAGAACACGTGACACGCTGGTAGACCCTTCTAAACACATGCCCCAAAAGGCACATTTATTATGGATGGAAATGCTAAATAGTGTAATATTAATTTTCCCACCACAGTTATTTCTGCCTGCCTCGGAGATCATCTACTTCTTGAAATGCACATAAAAAGTGATCTACTTAAGAGACACGACGCACTGCCTCCACACACACGTCTGACAGGTTTCATGGTGCGAATGTCAGCCCCGTGTCAGAGGGAGATCCGCTTCCTCCTGCTAAGAGGATTGGTTGCCTAAAGACCAGCGACTGTGAAGGCTGCAAACGCCTTGATGAGGACTTCAGAGAGAAAAAGAGGGCTGAGGCTGTGGAGCTGGAAAGATGAAACAGGACCTAAACTGGACTTAGTACCTGAGCTAAAGTCTAAAGTCTGGATGTCGGCCGGTAAGCGTGCTGAGTGAAACCTTATCTGCATGCTAGGCCTTTGCCTTGATTCATCCACAGCGGAACGTTATCACTTTTTTCAAACCAGCATGTGCAGAGTGTCCTCACCTCATTTTCATCTGAAAGGATGGCTGCAGAGGGCAGGAGGCTTCCCTAATCTTTCCTCTGGCAGTGACAGGATAATCGTGGCCAGACATTCAGTTATTCTCACACAGTTTCCTGAGGTAATGTCAGTTTTTAGTGATTAGAAGAAAAAGTGTCGCTCTACATCCAAACAAAACTCAGATAACACTTTCAAAATGGCCGTTGCTAGAAGACACACACACACCTGAGAGGAACTCACCTCTGAACACGAGCTACAGTCTGTCTTCTCGTGTGCAACAAAGACCTGCTGATCGTGTTTGTGTGTAGTTGGGTTACGATACATGTCCGTGCACCAATGACTGCCAGGCTCTCCATGGTACAGACGCATGTCAGCAAATTAGAGTTTTTCTCTCCACCACTTCATGACCAAGCCATAGTGGTGCAGCACATGTCAAGGACACACTGTCACCATGCTTCACTAAACACCAACAAACACAGTTCACCGCCACAGCTAAAGTATAAATACCACATCCGTGCCGTGGAAGTTTCACGTATGTTCTAAAGCCCTCATGACATATCAGCCCTCTACAGGTCTGCAGTGTTTTCAGTTGCCACCTTGTTTAAAATCCTCACAAAAGCATCCGTGTCATGGCCAAAGCCGTACATCACGGGCTTTACCCAGTAGGACGGAGAAACAAGACATCCCGTTTCTTTCATCCAACTTCGTCATGAAACTCTCGTGAACTTCATGACTTTCCTCCATCCTCTCATCTTCTTTGCTGAGGCGGGCTTTAGAAACAAGTTTCTCTCGCTAATCCCTGAACAGGAGTCTCAGAAATGTCACAGGGCCTGATCCTGTCCAGATCTTTCCATGCACACAAGTTACTTTCATACATCCATATTCCTTATTTACAACAAAAAGATGCGACGCAAGTACAACGCGTTATGCCCTGGTGTCTCTCGGCAGAACAGCATGAGGCATCTAATGCAGCTTTCGGCACCACAGCTCAGTGTTTTCCCCATTTCCCCCGTCAACCCACCTCTTCCATATGGTTGTATCCATCAACTACCTAGCCATCTATCAGTCTTGGAATTACTTTCTTCTGTCTGCTTGCTAGGTGGAGCTCATAAAACATCAGAGACATTATTGTGCATTAGACAATAAAGATGTGCTGCAGGGGGAACCCATTAGCTCCTATACAGAGAGGTGGCATGAATAGAAATGTCTAGGGTGTTGTCTCACATGATCCATCTTGTTCTCCTGGGTAGACGTGCAACAGCGTTTGTGCTTTCGGTGACTGAGCACGTGCTACCATGAGACTTGACTTTTTGAGAGTGTTTGCATGTGAAGGTATGTTCATTCATCCTCATCACTGGTGTCCCTCTATGGCTAACGTTTACTGGAATGACAGATTAAAGTACTCCGGAGAATTCTTTCCAGGGTTTGAAACATTTACCACCATTCTAGGATTTCTTAGCCGAGCTGACGGTAGATGGTCCACAACAGCAGTCAATATGCCCCTGGGCTGTGGCTGTCAGCTCCGGTCGAGACACAGAACCCTGGTAAAAACACGTAAATACTAAACTGAAGCTTGCCTCACTGATCGGGTTATGCTGCACAGATGTTCAGTTCCGTTCGCTTTAGTTGTGCAGATGATCTTACTTTCACTACTGAACACAGCCGAGTTATACTGTTGTTTCCCTTTGAGCTGATTTCACCAAACATTGAAGTGATCCCCGATCACGATCACGCAGGATTTTTTCTGGCCTAATTACTTCCTTGAAGACCATGTTTGATTTCTGTGTGTTAGAAGGGTGGGGGTTGATTGACGATCACATTGTGAATAAAACAAGTCTAAACTGAGACAGACAAAAGCACTTTGTGATTTAAGTGTTCACCATTCACAGTTCAGTGTTCTTACGTTACCTTGCATGCCCCAAATGCCATTCGTGGTGCTGCAAATGTTGGAAAAGGACGTTCGTCCTGAAAATGTTTCTAACATGTCTACCTCTCAAGTGACATGACTGTGCCTGGTGAGGAGATTTACTATCTGTCAACATCAACGATAGTTGAGAAATCTCCTTATATTAAACTTTAGGTTTAGATGGAAACAGGACATCCATCCAACACCTGCTTTATGGCAGGTTTTGCTGCAGATTCATACTTGGCAAAAGAATAAATTCCTTTGACTTCTAATGTCTAAACTGCCTAGAACATAATCTTCAGAGAAATATTTAATAATTGAGGCTGTAATGATGGTGAGAAAACTCCTGCACGATGTCTAGTGTAATTACCAGCACCTTCCCTAGTGGGTTGCTGCAGGCCTGCAGACCTTTAGTGTTGTTAAACATTTATTTATGCAGGACAGTCAACTGAGCATGCATGCTCTTTCACAGCTACACTGACATTCATGCTGTCTTCTGGGAGCTGCCCAGGAACACTGCCGTGTCTGGTCACAGCACTGACTCTGCAACAGCTGCTTATTTGACTTGGATGCCTGTCGTTCTAGAGATACCGTTGGTATTTTTTCCTCTTGGTTAATCTTCCTCGTGCTTAAGGTTTCTGCCTGCATCTATTTACCTCAAGAGTCAAGTTGTTGGTCCCATCTGTGTTCTGCAGCCTTTCCCAAATTTACATCTTTTGGGCTCTTTGAATCCTCGCTGTGTTTCTATTGGGACATAAACCAGCTGAATACTTGCTTCCCTATCACTAGCAGTTTTTTGCACAGTAACTGGATGCACATTTTTATTTATTGTTGCCATGCATCAGTGGCTAGTCAGATGGTCTTGAATGAAAGACTGGATGTTAGTAATGTTCATCCAGTAACTCTACAATCCACAACTTTCTGATCATCTAATTACACTAAAGGACTTTGTTTCGTCCGGTGCATCACAACCACATCCTTCACAAAGTCTCTTGGTCTTTAATGTGAAAATGTTCAGTTTCATCAAAACCTACCAAGAATCATGTTGGCTCTTCTATAAACACATCAAAGCAGATGTATTTGTTTGGCAGCATTTATCCAACACCTTATTTTCCA
>NC_091754.1:64138567-64146067 GCF_043380555.1 Nothobranchius furzeri
TTTCTCTGAAATGAGATCAAATCAGTGCTTCTATGGGTTGTCTCCAATCTGCACTGGAAATTTTTACTTTATTTAGAGACTTGTCATACTTTCTCCCCAAGGAGGGAAAAGGGCACTTCAGAGTTACCCTCCACAGGGAGGGCAGCTTTGCTCTGCAACAAACACCTCAGACAGAAATGCACACAGACTTCAGACATTACACAACATAAGTGTCCACTAGGTGGGGAGGTAGGGTTGGGACTGTCCTCACTTCAGTGCATGCAGCCGCATGGAGCAGCGCTCGTCACCTCCGTTTGGACAGGGGAGGGAGATAATGGGTTTAGAGAGCACAGTGACTCCTGGAACGGTTCCACGGCCTTCGCCAGTCACAGTCCCACCCAGGCTGGGATAGGGAGAAAGAGTTACCATAGCGACGGCAGCATTCCACATTTCTTCTGAGGGGGAGTTTTCACTTCAGCCTCACAGGCTCAAGGGCACCAGATCCAGATAAGAATTGTTTTGGGGACAGACAGAGATCATTTCCTCTCTGTCTTAGTGTTCTGTTGGTCTTCAACCCCTCTAGATCCAATAATGGCGTAATTAATCCATCCTGATCCGTGCTGACCCATCAACTCTATCCTTGATCAAATCTACCTTCTGTGCCAGAGTCTGAATCTCAGCCAAAGTTCCAAGCTTACGACTCATCTCAACAATTATATGAGTTTGTGCGTTCACAGCGCGGTGTAATCCATCTCTGAGCTCCTGGATTGAGCCAATATTCCTCAAAAGCTCATTAATTTTCCGGTAAGCCAGATAACCACTCAGGCCAAAAAGCAGGAATCCCGACACCAAAACGACAACTATCCAGACGTCTTCAGCATCCTCTACAGACAGTTGGGAGAGGCAGATCAGGTTCCACTGTTTCCAGGAGTCCATGATATACCCAGCTGGCTCTATCCCAGAGGGGCAACCGGGAGCCCCTTCTCCTGTTCTCATCGCTGAAAAAATGTTGTCATTCGCGTTGAGAGACCAACTGACCAGGTCCATGTTTAATCATTTCCAGTTTCCAGACAAAATGCAGAAAGCGCCGTGCACACAGAGACAGACAAAGAGCCTTGGGATGAAGAGGGAGAGAGAGGGGTAAAACGTGTCTGTACTCTCCCAGAGCCGGAAGCATTTGCAATCTTTTTAATACTTTTAATTGCTGAAAATAATGTAGTCACATCCCTGGTAGTCACAGTGAATGGGTGTGGCCAAATGTGCATGTTTATGTTATTTAGAAAATCAAACAGATACGGAGCTAAACGCTTTCCTGAGACCCGCTACGTCTGATTCATGATGGTGTGTTTGATTACATGTACTGTCGTAGGTGTGTTCTTGCTGTGTCGTTTCTCTAATGGTGGGCAGCAGTAGCTCAACAGGTGGAGCGGGTTGTCCAGTAATCGGAAGGTTGCAGGTTCGATCTCGGCTCCGGACAGAGAATTCTACTGTTGTGCTCTTGGGCAAGACACTTAACCCACCTTGCCTGCTGGCGGTGGTCGGAGGGACCGGTGGCGCCTGTGCACGGCAGCCTCGCCTCTGTCAGTGCGCCCCAGGGCAGCTGTGGCTACATCGTAGCTCATAACCACCAGTGTGTGAATGTGTGTGTGAATGGGTGAATGATACAGTGTAGTGTAAAGCGCTTTGGAGTCCTTCCTCTGAGAGGAGCTATACAAGTGCTGGTTATTATCATTCATCATTAATTCCATTCTGTAGTTCTGTGTTTTAAAAAGAACTACAGCATAGAAATACACTGTAATGTTTAGGCATAGAAACCAACGGGATGTTCCAGTAATAATATTCATGCTAAGCAAAATGTGTTTTACTGACAAATAAAAAATCTATTGTAGGTTGTAAAAAACTCTTTTGGTTGTAAATTATAAGCCAGTTCAATAAGAAACATTTATCTCACTTCCAGCGGATCAGACCTTAGATCTTCTCTAGAAATTAGATTTAGACCAAGGTTCACCCAGCTGTCAGGCCCTTCCCTGGGTTAATAACTGGGAAAAATCATTCCCATTTTTATTTGTCCCATGACAAAGACTCCACCAGTCTGGGATGGAGCTAAAGGAGGTGGGATACGGAGAATAAAATCTAGTGCTGGAATTGCATTAGCTGCAACGAGGAGAGCAGAAAATAGAGATAAAGCCTCTCTAGTTGCAGCGGCAGGGAGAGAAACACAAAGAGAACGGGGGAACAAATGGTCCAATAAGGGAAGCCAGAGGAGAAATAATGGGGTAGCAAAGGAAGGGAAGAAAGAAAAGGTGGAAGCGGAGGTCATCAGGGGCAGATGGCATGAAAGGGTGCAGGCTACCAAACAGCACCAAGGCATAAAAATGAGGAAGAGAGGAAAGCAGATGTCTGATTCATCAGCTCGTCCTTTTGCTCTGGCACTGAGCTGCACGAAGCCGGAGAGGCAGAGAGAGAGGAGTAAAGAAGACGTGGGGACATTAAGGTAAAGGATGGTACAAACCAGAGGAATGAAGACGGATGAAAAGACACAGAGCGAGTGAATGAATGCGGTACATCATCATTATGAGCTGCATGGAATGGCTACGGAAGAAGATCCCAGCTCCCAAAGGCTCGTGATGCCAGGAAAACCTCCCGCAAGCCAACGAAGAGTTAAATGAGGAAGACTCAGGCAAAAACATGCAACTCATTGTTTGTGTTTCTTTTTTTCTTACAACCCGTAGAGCAGCCCAGAGTTCTGCTGTGTGGGTTTTAAAGTGGGCCTCCTCGGCATGCCACCAGCGGAGCTGCCCGCTCTGCTTCACCAAGGGGTCTGCCCCTGGGGAGCCAATTAGGACTGTCCGCTGTATCGCTGACAGCTGCAGCCCTGAAAGCCTGCAAGCTCCACATCGCTGATGCTGGAATACTGCAGAACTGGCTGGGAGGGCAGGAGATGGAACTGAGGGAGTCAGAGGAGACGGGATCAGTGGAGACAGCAGCCATCCTGAAAGCACCGAGACAGTGAGGGGCGTTCGAGACGAGGCCATTTCTGAGGCTGCCATGTGACCCCTGCTCGTGCGCTGACCGTCACTGGGCTTGGGCACGGCTTTGTTAACAGTCACTGACTGGCATGTGGTGCTGCACCAGAAGCTCGTGTGTTACTTATATCCTGCAAAAAGTCAGAGCAGCAGTCTGCGTTCATAATAATCCTGATTTACCGTAAATGAAAACGACCCTTTTGTTTCAAACAGCTTGTTTTTAACAGTAAAGTTTATGCAAACATATGAATTTCTAAGTTTATCTAAATCTTTTCAGACGAGCTTTTATTGTTCAGTCTGGAGAATCTGGTAAATGACAGGATAAACTAAAGCTGACTGGCTTTATTTTCAATATTTAAAACTAACATACAGATTTCTACTTGTTTTTATTATTGATCTGAGCTGTAATCACAAGACTTTACATTTACTCTCAGCAGTGTTTCAAATAGAATTTAAATGCGTTCACTTTCTCTGGAGTTTGTCTTTTGACTTTATTCTCAACATTTATATTCAAGCTCAACATTTTGACTCAGTCTTTGTATATTTCTGTTTACTATGACAGCTGTTTATGTTTCTGTTAGGCAGGATGCAAATGAGCCTGTGCACCTACGTAAAGGTGGAATTAGAATAAATTCAAACACACATGTGATGCACTGTAGTCTACCACTCCTTTAGCTCACACTTCAAAGCACCGCTAAACACAAAACCTTTTATAATTCAGGTTTGAAAGACGAGCAGAGATCACCAAGGTGAGGGAAGGGAAAAGCTGTGTGAACAACGTTCCTGCGTGAAGACGTTTTTTAATTGGGGCCGTAGAGATAAAACTTATGATGCGGCGTCCCAGCAGGGGTGGATGTGGTGATTATTTATTCTCATATGCTGCTATTTACATACTGCAGCAAGAGAAAAGCAGAAATCCCTGCTTGCTTTCCTCCAGGTGTTCGCCCAGAACAACCTTGAAGCTTTGCAGAGTCACTGCACCCGTCTGAGAGCGAGCTACAGAGAAGCCTTCCCGCACTTCTACTGCATGTTTTCCTCTGATGGTATTTGTGTCAGAAATGAGGCTCATTGTTGGCCTGGGGAAGGCTTGCACCTTGTTTGTTCGATCTCCTCATGTAGATGAGGCTCTAGCTGCTTTCTGGGACTTGTGACAACGGCTGTGGATTCAGTCACACTAGCAGTGGACCGTGGGCTTGCTCGTGGGATGAGAAACTGTCTGTCTCACGTCGCTGAGACAGACAACCATGTCAGCACACCTGCACGTATGCAGCAGCAGAAAGTCATATGTTTGGTCCATGTTTGGGTTTTTAGTAGGAACTGATTCGTTTTCAGCAAATCTGATTTAAAAAGGCACCCATAGGTGAAAACGCTGAATGCTAATATCAGCGATGGTGCAACAACGTGCAGATAGGAAAGGTGTGTTCAAAACTAAAAACTATTACAGCGTTTGAATTAAAATATAAATAATGTATGTGATTCTTTTACACTTCAACACAACGCAGGTTCAGTACTCCCTCTAATTAGACTGAAGTTAGGACGCCATCTTGTTTCTGCATTTGGACTGTAGATGATTTAGATCAGGCGTGTCAAACTCAAACTCACACGGGGCCGAAATGAAACTCTGGGACGGAGTCGAGGGCCAAACTTCATATTTTTTGAAAAAGTGACGGCAAATTTGCACATTTTCTTTATCAACATTTATGCAATTTTGAACTTTTAAATGTGGAACCAAACTTATTTCTGCATTAACACTGAATGTTGAATAACCCAATGACACACGAGCAAGTCAGTTTTAAATAAAAGGCATCAGTGGTATTCATTACTTGTGATATAATCAGCATTTTATAAATCTATTCAGGATTTATGTTTTCTTGTTTATTCATTTTTCTTATTTTTATTCTCCTTTTCTTCTCCTGTAATACGTGTCATCGCTGCTGTGACGTCTAGCTTTCCCCACTGAGGAACAATAAAGGGATTTTCTATTCTATTCATCTATCTGCAGCCTTTCCACTTCCTGTTTACTGCAGGTTAAATCTTTTCTCACGGGCCAACAACAAAATAAAAATATCATTTTATCTTAAATGAAAATGCAACATCTCACCTGTTAACTTTCATGTTTTGGAGCAGAAAAAGAGCATCAAACCAACATATTTAAAGCTCAGTTTGCTCCACTGGTTTACTGTGATGCTCACCTGTTCCAGCCAGATACCTGCATCATGGGGTTGATCTGAGCTGAGGAGGAGACTCCTGTTGTTTTGTTCATCTTCATCATAATAATGACAACATTAGATGACAACAGGTGCTCACATAGGTTTGTGCTGATGAACATGTCTGAGCAGCTTGACCACGTTGTTGTGTGTCGGGGAGGAAACATGACAGCAACCACAGAGTCGTGCTGGTTTGAGCGTGTCGCTGCTCGCTGGAGTTATATCAGATCTGTCTGGAAGTTAGTAGGAAAACTTTCTCTTTCAGTCGTGAACACATTACTGAGCGGCTAGAATCTCCATTTCTGGGCTTCAACGTCAGAAAACAGCTGAGTGAACTCGGCGCTGAGTGAGAGGAGTGTGTAGTTTGTCCGAGACAGCGGAGCTGCAGACACCGGCAGCAGGCGCTGGAAAAAACACAAAGGAGGGGGCGCGTCGGCTCCACGCTAATGCCACAAAGCATCATGGGAGTTGTAGTATTTGCGGTAAAATCAGCCAGCAGGTCAGTTTTAATATATTTTTGATATTTATCTTGCGGGCCACATAAAAATGCTCCGCGGGCCTTGACTCTGACATATGTGATCTAGATGTTGACTGTAGATGATTTAGATGTTGACTGTAGATGATCTAGATGTTGACTGTAGATGATTTAGATGTTGACTGTAGATGATTTAGATGTTGACTGTAGATGATTAGTTACCTTAAAGCTGTAGTAGCGATTCTAGGCTAGGTTTTCAGCACAAACACGGTCACGGAGCACCCACCCTTCCCCTCGGATATCCTTGCTAAGATACTTCTGCCGAAACCGTAAACCCACCTTTCCGGAGGAAACGATAGGCTGCTAAACACTGCTCCCTGTTTTCCATGACTTCAAATGGTATTTTTCTTTTTGGGTCTCTGGTAGTTTGTCCTACAGTTGAAGTGGTAGCAGCCGGCTGTTTCTCCTTCGCTGACATTACTGAGCTGAGAACCTCTCACCAGTCGGGTTCTGCTGCTAAATATGTGGGTGTGTGATGAATACAGGTCCCAGAGACGTGCAGCGGTTTGGCGAGACTGGAAGGTCCAATAGTTACTTTGGTCAAGAGAACCAGTTGAGATTTTCCTTTTTCTTTTCTTTTTAATCTCCAGTTTGATTTTTGTTAACAGAATAAAAGACTAAATTCCTTTAACTCGTGTGCATCGGATTGCTTCCCCGTTGGGTGGGATGACCTTGACTGTTAGGATTATCTGATACATATCAGCTGATGATTAGCAGCTTTCTGCTCACCTTCCTGACTAAAACAAAACGTTTGCTCCCTTCCAGCACGCAGTCCCCGATTCATAATCAAACAGCAATAAAGAGTTATTGTGGAGCGGAAATCCCTCGGCCAATCAGGACTCGGCTGCAGCGGCTTGTTTAGACTGAAAGTCACCTTTACAGATGCTTGGGTACTCAACTCCCCCCCCCCCCCCACACACACACACACACACACACCTGCACCCGCGCACACACACACACACACACAGACACACACACACACACACACACACACACACACACACACACACACGCACACACACCCGCACACACACACACACACACACACACACACACACACACACACACACACACACACACACACACACACACGCACACACACACACACACGCACACACACACACGCGCACACACACACACGCACACACACACACACACACACACACACACACACACACACACACAGATACGCTGCACGTTAGTTTCTGCTAAAGGACGCTCTGCTAAGTACTGAGTGAGGCATTCTTCTACTGATGCTGCAGAGATTTCACTTCACCGCCTGGGTTTTACTCACGTGAGCACAAACCCACACAGCGTTACTCATAGTTGTCACCTCAGATGCTTCCTCTAAACAAAAACCGTGTGTCTGAATGTGGCGCTAGTGCTTTTGTTGCTAACTTTGGTGCAGACAAAAGCAAATATCTGTGCAGTCTGCTTAAACTCCCCCCACCAGCTATTGTCCAGAGAACAACCTCCTGTCACCTCGCCTTCCACGTGTCACGCATGACAAGCTTTGCACATCTTCCCACTAAAGGGACTTACTGTCATTTTCTGCCAGTAAACATCAAATGCATGTTGCCACTTAGCCTGGGCCTACAGGAAGAGCGCGACTCCCATTTTCCAAATTTGCAATATTGGTTTTCTGATTAATCGATCTTGACGGCAGGTAAAGGAAATGAACAAAGGTGGAGCTGGTGATGGACGGTGATTTCTGGTCCGATAGAAAATCTTAAAGATTTCAAATTCAAAGAAC
>NC_091754.1:64151067-64163567 GCF_043380555.1 Nothobranchius furzeri
CATTATGTATGAATTCTTGGTATTTACAGAGGTCTTCAATGCCACTTTTAGTTAATTTGTCTGAAACGCTGTTCAGTTCTTCAGTAAAAACCCTGAAAAGCATCAAAAGTCTCTGTTCTCTTGGTGATGCTGTTCAGAAGGGTCTCCTACCCCTTGCTGGTATTCTAAAAGGAGATTCAGGGTGAAAGCGGCCCGTGTTTAACTGGCTTCCAGACGGAAGCTTGTAGCTCAACCACGTTCCCCGCCATTGGCGGTCAATAACCTGCCCAATCAGGAATCACTGGCTGACATGTGGAAGAGGAGCCAGTGGATAGGGTGAAGCTGTGGAGGGGGGTTGCCTTGCATACAGGCCATGAGATAAGCCGGTTGGTTTCCCACATTACGGTTATCATCTCAGACAGATTATAGACTCTGCTCCTTCTGTGAGTACAGGATGAAGCTGGATAGGCCTTTACTCTGCCGCCATGATTATAAATGCTCCACTCGCACTGTTCTCCCCTGCAATCAATCACCTTTACAGCCAGTCTGAGTTATTGCTTTCACTTGACTCCCTCTGAGTAGATATTGACCTAAACCAGTCCTTCATAGCACGAGGGACAAGCACACGCCCCAATCTGAAATAGATTACAATCTGAAGATCAGATAGCTGCTAATGAACCATAAACTACACACACAGGCCCCACAGTGCTTGGTTATGAAACATTGACAGTGTGTTGGTAAAAACAAGCAGGTGGGTTGATCTTAATCAGCCAAGCTGACATACAGTCGATGCTTCTGAAGGATCCGGGGTGGTTTTTACAAATGTACAGCTGAGTGGGTTAGTAAAGGACCTCTCTCACCAGGCTGTGACTGTTGGCGAAACAAAAATGTTCTTTTTCTGTCTGAGTCGCACCGATTTAGTATGACGGACACTTTGGTAAGGGGTTGTTTTTAAACCACCAGGTCATGTGGGCCAACAAGCGTGCACAAGGTTGTCCTGTTTTGTTTGTAATGGGTTTGACTCTCAGTGTGCTCACACACCCTCACTAAATGCTCACACACTTCTCATTTTACCAAAAGTCTGTTTACACTTGAAGGTGTTTAGGGAGCCAGGGTGACTGTTCTGGTTTTGGTGAGAAAACGCATCAGGGTCTGAGCTTAATCCACCCCGTGGCTCAAATCTCACAGGAAACAGGAAATCAGGGTTTTAAGAAGAGTAGATTAGGTACCACCGTAAAAAGGAACTGGGCTAACTGGTGGGAATACACCTTTAAGGTTGAATATGGAACACCTCCGTGGGGCATTTAGAGGTGAGCAGAACAAAGGTACAGAATGTCCTTCAAAAGTTTTATTTGAATTAAAAATAGTTAAATATTTATTCTGACGGACACCACCGGGTGTATGTTTACATCTACCAGCCAATAGAGGGCGCCATTGTGTGGCCAAACAGGCCGCTCGGCACAGCGAGGCTGGACCTGTGGAAAACGGCGGACTCGGCAAGTCAAGCAGTTGCTTCTGAGCTCAGAAGATGTCGTTATCGTTCTCAGAAGAGGAGCGACCATGAACGATCTAAAACCAGAGTGAGTTTAGGTGAAGCCTTCCCCAGATCCACATCTCCGCAGTGAACCTGCTGGAAGCCTTGTTCTGTTGTTGCAGCTACAGCCCCCTGAAACTAGATGTGGCTTTGGTGTTGGTCTTATTCCACCTTAAAGTGGAGAAGGGTTTGACAAAGGTTCCAACAACACACGGCGACTCAGCTAATTCTATGATGGGATGTCTGCCTCGCAAAAGCAAACCAGTGGAAATGGCCTGCAACTCATGCAAGGATATGAAGATCACTAACCAATGTTTCAAGAACCCTTTGGAAAACTCCTTTCCAATTAATAATTCATCACCAGCAGTCACGGTCCACTGAGACACTGGCTACAGACTCAAATTCACCCATTTGTAGGCACAAATAAAAAAGACAAGGATTTCCAGCCCAGCAGCCCAGAGGTCTGAGTGTGAGAGTGGCTGTGGGTAGCCCCTTATGGGAGACTCACCTGGATGCACTTCTGAATAACCCATTTCCACGCTGAAATGACTGATAGGTGTGGGATAAGAGTGGAGAAGAGCCAAGTGGAAAGTGGTGGGGGTCCAGCTATCTCGGTTCTGCTCCAATAGGGCGATGTTCATTTCAACAGCACTCCTGATGACTCCAGGGAGAGAGCAGACGTGTGTCAAGCCTCTGTGTGCCAGAAGGTGAGGGTTTCAGACGCAACACTCTCCATGACTTTATCCCCCGCCCTCTGTTTTTAAAGCTGCCCCCCCCCCCCCAGTTTATAGCTTCCCACTCTTCCCACCAGTCTCTCATTTCCACCGGATACCACACCCTCCCTTCGCCATTGGCAGTTATCGATGCAGCATGCAGAGATGACTTGTGGGCACATCAGCAGCAGTGGCAGCGGCAAGTGATGGATGCCATGTCTGTCAGTCATCACAGCCCTGACACGGAGGTGTCGGATGAAAATGTGATCTTTGAAGTTCACTTGAACTCTCTGAAGCGGAGCTGTCGGTCAGGAGGGCATGTGGGCGTGTGTGAGTGTGTAAATGTGGATTATTTCTTTTAGTTTTGATGCAACAGGAACACAAACAGCTGAAGGTTTCTGTACAAGCTTTTCTTTTCACATCCTGGTGTTTAGTAGGCTCAGACTTAACGGAAACTGGGCTTTGTTTGATTCATATCCGGTAAACTAAAGCGCCAAGCTGTTAATTTGTAGTCAGATATTTTTGTTGGCCAGTTTATCTCCGAGGGTTAGCACCTTTGGTGCTCTGGTCCACCTACTGTGCTCTGCAGGGACTTTGGATTTGGCATGTTTGGCCCAAAAGGCCTGGACACCCCTGGCTTCGAGGACAGTAATGTTTGTACCAAGCTGGTAAAGTAAAATAAGCCGTCTCAGTCCACCCAACCAATGACCAGAGGACGAGGCTCCAGGGTTTACTGATCTTTACCCACATCTCCTTCGCTGATAAATGGTAAATGGTCTATTTTATTGATGGGATTCTTCGTGGACAGCTAAACACAAATGTCCTTGTAGAGAAACGTGTTTCCTCCTGGTGAGCAAGATAAGAACCTGCAAATTGAAATGTATGTCCTGCTCGCTTTAGGCATTTCACACCTTGATGCGTTGTCTCAAGCACATCCGTGTGGTGACTCTCAGGGGACAGACCCAGGGGGGAGACAGCATAAGTTACCTTAACAAAGCCCTTCCTACAGTTTAAAAGCTAGGCACTTCATGCATTCATGTCTGAATTGAGAAAACTCTTTGGATTTAAGGCAACATTTATTTTAAGCCAAACAAATGACTCCAGTTGGCCTTCTCTTCTGGATCCATAGGATTACCCAGCCCTGCATGACTGAGGACCTTCACCAGCACGTTGTGTCTGACAGTGAAACTCTATGCCTCCACTGAGGCAATAAATCACATGTTGCCTTGTGCACTTCATCCTCCACAACAACAAAACACAGCTTCAATGGAAATTAAGCCAAGAAATTCATATTCCCAAAGGATGGCATAAAAATGTAACCTACATACTGCCCAATCCCACAGGGACCGTCGTTTTTCAGCCAAATGAAACGAAACAAAAGCCGACGAGGAAATCCCTGTTGACGCGTCGCTTCATGTGAGTTTTCTCACTCAAAACATCTGAGGGCAACACAACAGAGAAGCATTTTAAGTGTCACGACGTGCAGAACGTAGACAAGTGAGAGAGCAAACAAGCAACGCTAGCTGTGTTGATGAGCAGCAAATGACCCACAGAATGCTCACCCAGGGCAGAAAGAAATGAGACAAAGCACGCCATCATGGGAGAATCCAGTGTTCCTTATGCACCAGCAAGTCTGCAGCTGCAACACGTTATTACTCTCACCTACTAATAATCCTTGCAAGTCAAATGGACACAGGCTGGCTGCAATATCAGCGTGCTACGCCAGGTTCAGCTGCAGATATTTATATCTTCTTAATATCCCGTCAGACTGTGCTCTCCGTGTGTGAAGGACATCGTTTTCACTGTGACTTTACATAGTGCACGTTTAGTTATAACGTTGTAATGTTTTTGATGCGTCACCTTTTCCAAAGCATGAATAACTTTAAACTTACATTTATGAACTAAACCAAGCTGCACCAGTTGCTGATGAAATGAGTAGTGACATTAATAGTGAAGCTTAATTTAGAAACAATCCACAGTCAAAGACCACTGGAAAGCTTAGGTGGGAGGAGATGTTAGCAGAGGGATAAGGAGTGGGCGGTGGGATGCTTTCATGAAAAATGCTTCTTGCACGTGTTTTCTTCTAAAGCTCCTTGGGTCGGGTAAAGAGGCAGAGGTGGCAGTTTTTCAAAGTATCAGTCATGCATAATACAAGCCACTTTGTTTATTAATGGTAAGCTCTCCTGATGAAGACTGGAAGTCTTGGCAGTGGGCCCCAAGTTGTGCCGCTTTAATATCTGACGGCTAAATAATTGAACCGGGCTTCCAACAGCACACCTTCTAAAGATCTGGCCCCTTATCTCCTTGGTCTACAAAGTGAAGGCGATGCCCACGCTGTGGCGCCGTCCCACTGATGTGCCCGCAGTGCTTTCATGTGCTGTGGAAGCGAAGGTGGGTGGGAAAGAGAGAACTTCCTCACCACACACTGCAGCTCCGGCAAATCCCCAGCTCAGTAAGGGTTACATCTCAAAGACATGATTTGCTGTTAGAAGCAAAGAGAAATGCAACCAGAAATAAGAATCTGTGGTTTTCTAGAAGGTGAAGAGAACTAAGTTAAGATTTGCAAAACCATGTGCACAAAGCAGACTACCACGACGGATGAGACACAACGGGTGGCGCAAGGTTTCTGGAATGTCCTGACTGGTTCCTTAACTGGTTTCAGGTGATTTCACTTGCAGACAGTTTCAAGCAAGTACATAATTACCTGTATGCATGGTCTTGGGTCACCATGACGATAAGGGAACAGGCCAGCCATATGGGGGGGGGGACAGCCAATAAAAGCATTCAAGCACAGCAGGAGGTGTGGTTTAAACGGGATGAGAAGCAGTTTCAAATGAAGTGGTGTATTCTGTTCACAAAGGCAGATGCTATGAATGCAGAACATTTATAAATATATAAATGTATAAATGTTTCCTATGGCGGTAAACGCCGCCCCTCTGTTGGGGTGCCACACCTTAGAGAATGAGTCCAGATCCAGCGATTAGGATGGGAACTTCGCTGAAGCTGCTGAGCAGCGGTCACATCATCTCAAAGAACGGCCACCTCTATACATGTGGATCCCAACCAGAGCATGGTGGCACCGTCCATCCATCCATCCAGCTCAGAAGCCCTTCAGCCTTCAGGCAGGAGGCTGAGCAGCATCATTTGTTTTTATTCTAAGATGATGCAGCTGGGGAGCAATAACACATTCTTCTGAGGGAGGGTGAAACTAGCCCAGGCTGAAGGAGTTTTAAAACAAAACAACCTTTTTACTCCCACATGCAGTTTATAATTTAATAGAAACACTATATATGCATGTGTTCATGGCCCTACATCACATTCTCCCTGTGGCGGTGTATTATTCTGTATCTGTACTTCTATACATGCACGAGTGAGATGGACCAAATCATTTTTTCCCGGCAGACAGGAAAATGTGCTCGCTGGCTAACTGGCTGCACGCACAAGACTGCAGGGGTGATTGGTGTGCTGATGTATGTCAACTATTCTGGGCTCTTTATGTCCTGGCAATGGTGCTCCATCGACCACTCATAGAACGACGTGGAGTTGAGGCTAGCTCTAATCAAATCAGAATGATTTGTTTGAAGGAGAAAGTTGGAGGAAGTTCAAAAGCGACACATCTGCATAACGACTTTGAACCGAAGAAAGGACTTTCATTTGACTGAGTGCCTTCCTTTAAGACTGGCTGGTTTTAGACGAGTAGCTATGTCAGGATCCTTCCAGCTGTTGAAGCAGAGAGCGAGGCATTAGCAGCCTGAATGAGTAGCAGAAAAGCATCTCCACTAGAAGATGAAGACATATGTTTGTGTTCTTCACACAGATGATAGTTTTCTAAACTTTGCATATTGAACTACACACAAACTAAGTAGGATCTGTTTGGGGCGGAGACATTAGGAATGCGGACTGAAACCAAAATATCTGTTACTTGTATTATGCTGTAAAGCAGCGGACAAACCTGAGGTATCAACCTGGCACAGAAGTTACTGTGAAAAGTCCTTCCTGTTAAACTGTCCACCACAGTTGACTCAACACTGGAAACGTCGAAGCTAGCTAACACTTGCTCCATTTTTGTTCTTGGCAGCCTCTCAGAAGCCTTTATTCTGACACTCTTAGTTTATATGTTTCTTTTCAGGGCTGCACAAGTGCTCAGGTGTAAAACTCAGCGTTGGCACGAGCGGCGGGTGTGTGTGTATAGGTGCAGGACAGAAAATGTCAAACCGGTGAGCTTATCTCAACTGTCCAGAACACCTGAGGCGTCCTTTCAGTTTCTCATCACGATGTCCGTGCATGTGGCGGCGCGCCTTGGACTTCACGTGGAGGAAGGATCATGAATACTAATGGTGTTCTTACAAAGAGAAGGGTTGTGACTCGACTCTCAGAGGAGAATGCTCAACAGTTCTCCTCCTCAATGCACACACACACACACACACACACACACACACACACGCGCGCACACACACACACACACACGCACGCACACACACACACACACACACACACACACACACACACACACACACACACACACACACACACACACACACACACACACACACACACACACACACACACACACACACACACACACACACACACACACACACACACGTGTACAGACTGCACCTGACCTCCCCCTGCAGCCCATAGATAAAGTGGTGATTATCAGACATAGCAGGCTGTCATTAGCTCAGTAAAGCGCTGATATAGGCTACAAGTGAAAGACAAGGACGGTGCTGGACTCGAGGGTCAGGTCACACACACTCGGAGGTTTTCAGTAAAGCATGTTGCTAGCACCTCCACACCCAAAGGACCGGTGCTCCTGCTGGTCCAGGATGGGGTAGATGGATGGGTGTGGGCAGCAGCTGACCTCATCAGTATGCTAGCATGGTCAGGCTAAGCTAACAACACACAGAGGACTACACACAGCCACTGTTCTATTGCAGGAAGTGAACCGAAGTGTGATGGTCACATTCAAGTCCACACACCAGTGAGCGTTAGTACTCTCATGCACGTTCACGATTTCAGTTTGTACGTTTATGTTTGTTTGGATTTATTGTTCAGACGGCTTAGATGCACTAGTTCTAACTGTAGCGCTCACATTTAGTTACCTGCTGCATTTGATGCCTTTCATTTGTTCCATTTAAGTTAATTAATGTTTTCTCTTACCGGTGCTGAGAGGTTCTCCACTTCCTGCTTCCTGAGGTGGGACAGGTAACAGCGGTGAATGGGTTCTGTCAGCTAAGTACAGGAGGAGTTGATGGGGCCAAGCCAGTAGCTCCAGGAAGAGGGGACTTTAGTTTATTATTTTGTCATGTGTTCATTAATTTAAGTTTGAAGTGAAATAGTTGGGTTTATGGGGTAGGGTGTTTAGGTTGACTGTACTGATTTGTGTGTTTAGTTTTAGTTCATACATGTTTGTCTAGTAACCCCTACTGTTCATCTGGTCTGTGTGTATATGCCCTTGTGTGTGTCTGTTTGTTAGGTCAGTCATGGTTTCAGTCAGTCGACATGTTAACAGTTTATTGAGTTTCTGTTTGTTTGTTTGTTTGTTTGTTTGACCTGTTTTATGAGCTCAAGCTATTTTGTGAAGATATTTAAAAACAAAGAAAATGAAAGAGCCTTTCTTTGTGGAGATTCCTGTGTTCCTCCACTTGTTTGGGTCCCTCACACGAGGTGTGTGGAATTCCTGATTCTAAAAGAAGACGTTGTCACAAAAACATTATGGGACTCCTAACAACAGCATGGTGTGGAGGAGCGGCTGATGCGTTCAGACTCAGGTTAAAGTGGCTGGAGGTACCTAAAGAGACACGTTCAATAAGATGATGAAGATGGATAAAGCAACATTAGTTATAAGAGTTAAAAGCTCTGGAAATGAAATTAGGGCTGAAACGATTCCTCGAGTACCTCGAATAATTCGAGTAATAAAAATCCTCGAGTCAAATTCTCTGCCTCGAGGATTCGTTTAATTCATATTTAATTAATTCATGGCTTTGCAATCGCCCGGGGTCATGTTTCACCCGGACCGAAATAAGTGACGCACATGCCCACTGGACTGAATGCACACGCGAGTAGCGAATATAACTTAACTTTCTCTTAACAACGTGTACCCCGGTGGAGTGTGAAAAAGACAGAAAAAGTCAAAGGTGTGGGACCATTTTTCAAGTCGTAAGGTGGAAAACGTAGTCCAGTGTAAATACAGTAAAATGGATTTAGCCTAGCACAACACCACATCCTCCGTGCTGCAGCACCTGTAAATGTCTCTTCTGCAAGCGGACTCGGAGCCTCCACAAGATAATGAATGCTTTTTAGCCTGTTTTTCTATATATTCTGCGGACACTGTGCGACTTTTTCGTTTGTAGCACTCAGTTTCAGCTCACACCGTACGTCTGGTAGCAACACGTCGGACTTAAAATGTGCTAAAAATAGCAGTTTTTACACAATATGTCGGATTTTTTATTGTGTTATTGATGTCTGTTGTCCCTCGGGGTTTCTGCAGGAGGACACGGGTATTTATGAGTGGCGGAGGAAAACGAAAGAAAGTAAATAAATGTTTTGTGATCAGTATAATTTGACAAAACCACAGCAAACATGCTTTCGACAATCCTTGTTAGTGTGATAAAAAAAGTGTGGAAATTAAAACGGACGTGTGTTAAAAGGGAAACAGCCGGCGAGCTGTTTGCTCCGTGAGCGGTTCTGGTTCTGTTTGGGCCGCAGCCGCTCGCAGCGTTATCCTCCTAGTTTCTGTCTGGCTTGCAGGCTAGCAGATTCTCACACGAGGGGAAAATCGGCTCAGGTTGTTTACTTATTTTTTGCACAGGCATTTGTTTACTGTGAAGTAAAGTTGAAGTGCTGAAGTTTTGAAAACTAATTTTGATTAAAACTTGAAGAATAACTGGCAATTGCTTGCTCATTTTAAGAGGTCTTTCATATTTTATAACATGCTATTTGATATAATGGTTTACAAACACAAAAGGGTAATTTATTAGAGTACTCGATTAATCGAAAAAAGATTCGATAGGGTACTCGATTACAAAAATATTCGATAGCTGCAGCCCTAAATGAAATGGTCTCTTTACGAAGGTTAAACATGAATGTCATGGATGGAAGAGAATGTTTGATCCTGAGAAGTAAAAATAGTTTTTATCTTTTCATTTAATTGAAAGGAAGTAACAAGATTACCGAACCGGACTGGAGAAGGCAACACTATCATTGATGCATGTGTTGTTGTCAGCCAGCACTCACACAGGACAAAGACCTAGCCAGATACCCGGGTCCCTGCATGCATGGTAATGAGTTGTGAACATGTTATGCACAAACAGTCGGTTTCATTGTGGATAATTGTTTCTGTTTTCTATTTTGCTGGAATAACAACCATAAGAGTTTGCTTTGAAGATTGCCAGGGACCTTTATTATTAATAATTATTAAAAATGTATTTGTCAGTTTGACAGGTAATTACAATCTGCTCTATAGTTTACTTGGACAGGGGTTAGATCTTTGTTCAATAAATATAAGTTAAAGTCTGGGGGGTGAACTGGCAACCCAGTAACTCTGTGTCACAGTCACAGTCACACCTACAGTATGAGCTTCCTCAGAAAATATGGAAAAATACTGTGTAGCTTACGCGTGGCACGTGTCACTCCCACACCAGAGTCCAGTGTCTGTGGTAGTTTGTACTGAAGATGGAGTGGTAGCAGCCGGCTGTTTCTCCTTCTATGGCATCACTGAGTAGAGCATCTCTAACACCAGTGGTGTTCTGATGCAGAAGGGCGTAGCGAGTGGAGGACCTGGGTAATATGGAAGTGGGGTGGTCCAATGAAAAAGTCAACAGGATGGTCCGATCTTTGCTTTGGATCAATCCGTGTTTTTGGCTGGAGTGTTTAGACAAATGCAAAAGAGCCACGTCATCAGACCTTTTTACTTATTTATTTCTCTCCACTAAAGATGCGTCGCTGTACTCTCTTAGAACATTGTTAAGAGGCATGAACAAATGTTTTTAGTGGCATTAAAGGAAATGAAATTTAGGTGTATTAAAGAAACTGTGGCTGTAGTTTTTAGGTTGGTAGTGAACAAGAGCAGCCACGACTGAAGAAAGCTTTTTAAATGTCAGTCAGTTCAATACTTTATCGTATGGTAATGCTGCAGAGAGCACAAGTAGATGATAGGTCCACACTGACACACATGTCTGCAACAGGGTTTCAAACATGGTGGGAACCAAAGGTCAGTTACAGGTGGACATGTCCGGTTTCTCTGGATAAAGTGACCAAGTGCTAAGTCAGGCAGCTTTGAGGGTTCATGCTAGCAGGATATCTATCATATCATGTCCACAACCACCAAGGATTTAAAACAAGGCTGCATTCATGCCTCGTCATCATAATCTCATCTACTTCTCCAGAATTCTGTGCCGCTGTCTAGACCATGTCTTTAGCCACATCTGCTGTCAAAGCAGAAACCAAAACAGAATGGATTAGTAGACAGTACACAGACTTGAGACTTTTGAAACTACCTTGAGCCACCCGACACCTCAGCATCCCCAACAGCCATCCATTAGTAACACAGATGCATTTCCAACACAGGTCTTAAGGCTGTGGTTGGCACTAAATGCACTGTGATTTATTATCATGTGATTGTTCAGTACAACAATGTTGATTTTGCATTTCCTCATCAGGCTGACGCAGTGTTAGCTTGCTCCTGTTGTATTGTTGCGTGCTGTTTTTCTCTTTCTGCAGGTCTAGAAGCAGACTCTTGTTCATCATTGATTGTTTATTTTGTGTCATCAAAAATTGCAGCAACCTATGCAACACGTCGTGTAGATGCTGGATAGCATGGCACGGTTGAACTCTTGCATGAATGCTTGGCTTCTCTCCTAATTTCCTGCTTTGCTTAGTTTTAAATGACCTTTTGATTTAATCACACACACTTTTCCACTTAACTGCTGTTCTTTTATTCCACCAAACAACGCCTGAAGATCACGTTCACACCAAGAATAAACAGAATAGAGCAGAAGAGGCCCAGGTGAAGGGCTGCACGTGTGACTGAGTCACATACTTAATCATTTGATGACGTGAGGTGATTGTGGTTAACTTTTCTTTTCCGGCCAACATTTCTTTATCTTTTCACACAAAGCCAAGCTTGTGTCTGACTTCGGTTTCCTCAGGGACCAATTACGACAGGCAGGCCAAGAGATGCTGATTATTCTTGAAATTTAGCCTTTAGCCACTGAGGGAGACATTTCAACCTTGGGAGATAGTTTTTCTATATTTACGCTTGTGTGCACATTAAAAGGTGCATGCCAGTGCACTCAGACACACACACACATGCACACCACACACACCTAGAAACCCCCCATGACTATCCTCTGTACAATGTCAAGGACAAAGAGATCCACCCGGCAGAGAAATCTGTAAGACACTTTCTATCTAAAACATCAGACATCTTGAATTCAAATGAGCCTTTTTCTTTCAGCCCTATTCAATGCACTGTTCATGTATGGATTCGTTAACAGCTGAAACGCATAGTTACTCCAACAAACATGCCAATAAATTCACTCATGCCCCCTAGTGTTAAACATAGATTACACGTATCACACATGCTAACAGATTATGTAGTCAACTCGCTGGAATCACTGCAGTGCAATGCTTAAATACCTCCTGTTGCACACAAGAGGTCATTTTAATGCAAAACATGTATTCTACTGCAGCTCTTAGGGCAATTTAAAAATATGCCCTGCAGCAACCACCACCATCATTCTCCAGAGAGGTCCACCCAACAGTGAGCAGCACACACGTGTCTGTGTGTGTGCGTGTGTGCGTGCGTGCGTGCGTGCGTGTGTGCGTGCGTGCGTGTGTGTGTGTGCCTAATAGGACTGCACAATATTAGGAAACCCTGCGATGCCCGACAACAGTGATTAATATTGCAATAATATCTTCAATAAACTTGCAATAAATAAACAGATACTTAACTCAAGAAAAACAAATGAAAATCAAAGAAATAAAAAATAACTAAAAATTCATAAAAAGTAGGAAAACCAAAAATTGTGATGAAAGGAAACAAAATGAAAAGGAAAAGGAAATCAGTGGATCCTGAAACAAGCAGAATCAGCAGAACGAAGCTAACTCTGGTGTTTGCTAGCCATCCATATTAATTACCCCTCCGCCTAAGGGGCGGGCATCTAACCTAGAAGAGCCCACCTGATTGGTCAAATGGTTGAAGAGCTCTATTTGGTCAAACTTCATGCTTCCCTCTGACCGACAACATGCATGATGCAGCAAACATCTGA
>NC_091754.1:64173567-64208567 GCF_043380555.1 Nothobranchius furzeri
ATTTTTATTCAGAAGAGTGCATAGATAAAGCTAACATTTCTACTAATGTTTCTGTTCAGAAACCGCAACCTACTGCTACCTAAAACTCAGTTTTTGTTTGTCTTAGTTGACCTATGTCCTGTCGGTGGTACATCACATGTAGGGGTGTCTTTCCACAATAGTATTTCCAGCACCTGCTCCTCTGTTTGCCCATGTCTGTGACATTCACTGAGCATGTCATCTGTAGAGGTCTTATCCTTGATGGTACTTAAAGACCTTGGCTGTTTTATCTTGGATCATAGGTCTCACACTAGCTAGTCCTCTGACTCCTTCCTTACTGCTAGCATACCGTTTCAGGGTGCTGGATTTGGGGTGTAATGGTCCATGCATGGTTAGGAGCTTTTGTGTCTTAACATCTGTGGTCTGTATTTTTTCCTTTTGGCCAGCTCATTATTCCTGACAGATATCTGATTACTAGCAGGGCATAGCTGTTTATTTCCCAAATCTTGTTCTTGCCCTTGAGCTGATTTCTTAGTGCTCTCCTTATTTGTTTTAAGTATTTGGTTGTGGCTTATTTCCTTGCAGCCTCATCGAGGTTGCCATTTGCTTGCTGGACACCAAGGAATTTGTAGCTGTCCTCAAGGTCTGACTTTTTTCCTTCTGGGAGTGAGACCCCTCCTGTATCTATTATCTTCTCTTACTTTGTCAACATTCGACCACACTTCTCAAGTCCAGATGACATTCCAATATCAATGCTGTAGATCCTGGTGGTTTGGATCAGTGAGTCAATGTCTCGCTCGGTCTTGATATACAGTTTTATGTCATCTATGTAGAGGAGGTGGCTAATTGTGGTTCAATTTTTGAGTGAGTATCTCAGATTTATTTATGGGACAATAACTTTATTTAAAGGATATCAGGATTGGATAGGATAGCTTGTTGATGGCTTGTTGTGTAAAAAAGGCAGCTAGGGGCTCACAGAGTGTACAAACCTTGTCAAGTTAACACTCAACACAGCTACAAGGACTAAACAAGAAAGTCATACTGACATATTATGACCTTTTCTTGTAGAAGTTATTTAAAACATGAATGCATGCAAGGGGCCCTAAAGCAAAATTAAGACTTTAATTACCAACAATTTGCAAACATTTCTTTGAGAGACTGTAACATCTGTTGTGTTTAATTTGGTGAAAATCAGTGTGTATGATGAAATTACAGCCAATTGTAAGGCCACGGCTTGCCATCCAATTTTGCCGTCTCACCACAACCCCATTCTCTCTTGAAATATCTCAGTACTGAATGCTGCATTACACCAGCATGTCTTCTGACATTGGGCAGTGTCTCATGTTGATTCTATACAAAGGGTCAAAGTTGGACCTTTTAGAGTAAAACAATAAACTTCCTGTTGTCAGGGGTAGTGGCTTTGGTGATGGCAGGAAATGACACTGTCATTGTCTGGAGATTTGACATGACACTAAGTTGGATATAGCTCTGATCATGTGTCTGCAAGTTAATAAACCAAGAACTTTAATGTAAAAAGATCAATATTTGAGACTAAGCCCGAACTACACCATTAGTCCTTTTGAAAACTATTTAGACAACTTTTGATTCCCAATGGCTTATCAATTTTAGGTCATAGGCCTAAAGCCCTAGGACAAGTTAGTTAAAATATAATATGTGATAAAATGACAAAATGGTATGAGGCCAGAACAGTCTCAATAAGAATTAAGTCACACAACGTTTTCCACAAATGCACACGCTAATTCTGAAGTTCACACTCTGTGGTTCACAAATATAATTTGTAAGAACACTTGTAATATAAACTCACAGATCATACGAATTGCTGAATGCGCATTTACGAACAGCTTCTCATTTGTGAACCTTTCTGCGTTTGTGAGTGAAATTTGTGTGGTGCATTCACGAACAGCTTCTCATTTGTGAACCTTCCTGCATTCGTGAGAGAAATCGGTGTGCTGAATTTTGAGACTCTCCTAACGTCGCAGATCAACAAACGTCACCATTGGCTAATGAATCTGTCAATCAAATATATGATTTTGCCAGGGCTGTTCGCTTTCAGCCAATCATATGGCTCCTTATATTACGGAACAGATCTGCTGTGCGCATAGTCGGACACAATTCCCTACATCACATGTGTAGCTCGGGGGTGACGATGGCTGAAGATATCACGTTAGCGTTCACACTTGTTTAATTTTCCATTTTAATTCTGGTGCCTGTTGGCAGCTGAAACACATCCTCACGTGCTTGTGGATATCATATATTGTATATGGAGACATGACTGTAATAATAAGTAAAGGTTATCAGCTGTAGGTTTAGTGTGCTCATAGGAGACGTGACAAAAGAACACAAATCACATTTCTCTTTATGGCCTATATAGTTGTCATCATCAACGTTACATGATTTACAGAATACATGTGACCAACTAACATTTCATGTTCTACCACCGGATGTTTGGATCAAAATATGAACCAATCAGATCTTAGATCAGGTGAGAGCCAGGCGTTTCCCGTCATGCCCTGGGTTTTGCAGTCGAGGGAGAGCAACTGCAGCGCCTTGCTCCAAAATCTGCGGCCACCTTGATCTCACAAGGTTATCGTTGCCTACGATAGAGATAGAGCAAGTCGGCGTCAAGTCGGACACAAATCTAGCCGGCAAGCACTGCTCGCCGATCACCGCTGATCCAATCTGCGCAGTTAAGGGGATGGAATTAATCCAATAGGCGATTGCTCAGAGGGCTACACTATACTCATAGAATCTGGGGTTACAATACATAACCAACGTTCCACCCTATGGGTGGCCTCTTAATAATCTTATTCAGAAAAATTATGCATTTTTACTATGTGAAAGCAAACCCCGTTAGGGGCAGAGACCTCTTGAAGCTCATATTAAACATTGTCTGCAGAGAAGGTAAGAGAAGCTAGTAAATCATCAGACCTATTCCATGGGAGTGACTCTGAAAAGGAGCAAAAGCTCCAGCTCTTTATCTTGGCAGGTGTCTCTATTCTCCTGTGTTCAGGCTTTTGGTTACATCAGTTACTTTTCCTTTTAATGAGCTGCATATATTTCTAACACAGCCTTCAGTGACATCAAGAAAAAAAAAATAACTTTTTAACTCTAAAAGACATTATTCTCATTCTGAGAACAAATGAACAAACTGTGTGTGAGTATGTGTGTCCAGTTGCAATTTAACACAGACTCAGTAGCATAGAGAATCTTCTCACAACACCTAATCATCCCTTGATCAAAAAAACTGTAGATAGAATCTTGTCATGTTATTCAATTTAATAAGTAGACGGACGGAGGTATAGTACGAGTTTTCAAGTGTAATGAAGATGATCGCAGGGTAACACAGTTCCCCTTAAATGTTGAGCAAAAGTTATGAAACGAGACAAAATTCAAACAATAACATGTAAAAAGAAATGGATCTCCTGATAAGAAGTAGGTGCTTCACCTTTAAATATGTTTTTATTAGAGCTGGATACACAGGAAGATGTATGTTACTAAACCAACACTAGCAATGATAGAACATCTACATTTTGAAGAATTGTAGCATAGATTAAGTGGACAGCAGCCTTTTCAAATACATTCCTGGTCTAAAATAAATCAGGCTGACACAGCCTTTAAGGAAATACACAACTATAAATGAATTTAGAAATCTATTTGGGGGTCTATCCTTTAGCATTTCAAATTTACGACGGCAAATCCCTTGAATAACAATATACAGTATATTAACCTTAAAATGGACCACTCCTTCACTTTTTAACTTTCTTCCTTCCTGTCTCATTAATTGTTTTCTTTCTTCCTAACTCCCTACCTTCTCTCTCCTTCCTTCTTCACACATGTAATCATCTAGCCTCAAGTAAGTTCTCAACATACTGGACAGTGTGAAGATATATGTCCACTCCAAAAGAGTCTAAATGTTGCAACGGATTAATGCTGTCCTGCAGTTCCAACATTTCATGATCTGAAAGAGGACTGTCCAGTACAGGGACATTGATCCCAGGATGAGGTTCAGTCATGTATCCATTTTCCTCCCATTCAATCTCTGGTATCGGTATACTCTGGAAAAAGAAAGTGTGTATGAGCATTGTGCATAATGAATCTCAAGAAAACACATTTAATAAAGCTTTATCATGACCTTTTTTAACAATTACTTAACATCAATGATGTCAGGCAGAACCTAGCATCTCCATTATTTCATAAATTATTATTATTTTTTAATTAATGGGCAAATTTTATGTTAAAACAGCAGTGAGAATATCACATCTGGAAGGTCTAATGCCTTGCATTTTGAACTTGCAGATGTGTCATGACTTTGTAATGTCATGACATTATAGTTGACAGTGTCCATTTCAGTAGAGGTGCACACAAACAGAACTGTAATTTCAATAGCCATTTCATCTTGAATCCAAGAAGCATAGTGCAGAGGTAGATTATCAAAGTGTTGAACATTTGATTTTTAGTTAAGGATCAACTTGACATGTGATCAGTCATTTTAACAGAACATACATTTGCCCCTGGATCAGAAACAGGATTCAGAGCCTGGCCCAGATGCCACAGCTGATTTGGTGTCATGTTTTCCTCTGTCCTGATTGGATGGTTGTCCCATGCATCTCTAAAGACATCCAGGCTGGCCTGGATGCGAGACAAGAAAATATAGTGGCAACAAAACAGGTGAAGGATGTTACTGATGTCGAGCAAGTCTTGGTCTTCCAGAGAGTGCAGGATGTTCTAATATAAACCAGTAACACTCATGAAGACATCACGTCAGAGGCGCTCAATTCTGGATTTGGAGGGGGATTAAATAAAAGAAAATTAAAATATACACACACATTTACATGTCCATTCATCCATTTTCAACTTGAGTTATCTTTTGAATGGTCACAGGGGACTGGTGCCTATCTCCAGCAGTCAAAGTGTGAGACGAAGGGTACACCCTGGGCAGGTCAACAGGCACAGGCACGCGCGCACACACACACAAAGCTTCCAAATTAGGTTAAACTCACCGCTGATTGTGTACACTTTTTCCTGCAATGAAGCTGTTGGTGTCAGTTCCACGAACTGAGAACATTAATTCTGCATCACCTGCATTTTCTCTGCCATGATCTCCTCTCACCCTGAAACAAACAAACATTAGAATCTTGCTTCAAACATTTTTAATGCACATCTATAACAATCTACATCAATTTAAGTTTTACAGAAATTTCCTCATGTACCTTGCTACTAAGTGAGTAAACATTGTGGCATTATTAACCCTCTGCTGGGGAATTTTTTTTTTGAAAGAGGGAAATGTTCATCCCCCCCCCCCCCCCCCCCCCCCCCCCATAAATTTCACTTTATGACCTCAAATGGCATGTTATCTTTGGTCAATAACACACTTTAGGCAAAAGCAGATTTGTAACAGGGTAACAGAGGGTAAAGTTGGGAATAACATGAATACCTCAGAGGAAAGCCATGCTCATTCACAGCTTCACTGAAGAGGCAAGGTGGGTGTCCTGCCCGGTTGTTGTCAGCTACCTTCAGGTACATGATCTATGTAATTCAAGCACAAACACTCTCATATGACACACTTTTATAGGGGCCAAAACAATCAATTACCAAATTAAAGGTACAACAGCCATACAATAACATGTTAGATAATTAAATAAGTTAAGATCTGATAAACTGTATTGTTTGTGTCAAATCTCACAGGAGTGATGGATGCAGTTTACAGAAGACCACTGCACTATACTGTTTTCATCCCTCTCCCGCCATCTTCTTTTGAATTTCTGACCACCCGCAATGTGGTTTACTTCCACATTCTCCAGTGACACTCAGAACTATTACCCACAATATAATTAAGATGCACTGATTTTGTGTATTCACTCATCGTGCAGGAGAAAACATGGCATGACAGACTATTATTGGATTCATGGGATTGTGTATCATATTCTTCCATTTAAAAATCAATATGGAGGAGTAAAGGCTAATGATTATTACAAGCCCTTACATTAACTGACTTTACAAATATGCAAAAAATAATAATGTGTATATTTTGGGATTTCTGAAAATCCCTTTGGTTTTTAGCCAACTGTTCAAACTGCTCGCTCCTGCTGGGACCCATTCCTATGCAGCCCTTTACTTCAAAATATAAGTTGTTAAAGGTATAAAACATATCTATAAAACAGAAGATAGCCAGAAAACACATTTGCAGCTGTTTGGTCCTTGACAATGAAAACACCTACCTTCCTTGAATAGCCGTCTATTCCCCCAAAGATAATAAAATTGTACCTGTTAAAACACAGACAATTAAAAATGCAACTCCCAAAACAAAAAATAACATCTCCAATTACACACAGACATTACCTGATGTCAATGTGCACCATATACTTTGGGCAAGGAACTGTGTACGTCCTTCTCACTACACATCCCAGACATGTCATTCGAGCAAGTACACCCGCACTGTCCACACGATGCATACAGTCGGTCCCACTGTACTCTATGTCCCTGGGGAAGTAGAGCACCTCGGACTACCCTGTACCCAGCATCTGGCATGTTGCTCTTAATTACTGTGATAAATGAATCTAGTTCCTCATAACTGCATTTACTGTATGTGGCAGATACAGGTATAATATTTTCAGACATCCGTCTAAATAGAGTTACTCTGGATACACCAAGGAGTTTGGTAATGACACTTGTTGGCAGACCCATTTCCACAAGGTGTTCGAGAGCCTCTCGCGACACCGCCAGTCGTGGGCGGCCACGAGAACCTCTTTCAACGTGTACCGTTATTAATGCCTTTTGATTATCTCTTTCCTGCTGGATAATAGTATTCAGATCTGAAAGAGCAGAAAGTATATCCTCTCCTACATCAACAATGTCACCTAGAGCACCTAATAAAACTAAATAATGGTGACAAGCAAACTGTAGCCCTTCCCCATCAACAGGTTGCCTCTCCAAGATGCTTGACAGTCGATCGTACAACCTTTGAAGGATGTCAAGCCTCAATGATTCCTAGAGGAAAAAAAAAAACTGAACAAACATGAATTGGATAACTGTTGGGTAATAGAAATAAAATAACAACTTCCAAATATCTTATGGCACTTTTATTTTTTTAACACTCCAGCTATGCTAGTTTTAATAAAAAAACATTTTTAAATAAGACCAACTGTAGATTCAAAGGTACATGAAATGATGAAGCAGTATTTCTGTTTATTATGTGCCAGAGCTCATTGGCCAAAATTTAAAGATGTATTTTATTAAAAAAAAAATAATATTTCTTTAACTATTGCCCACCGCCAGAAAATCAAACATTTATGCACTGGCTCAGCCAGTGTCTGTCTCCTTATTACTGCACGCACAGCCTAAAGCAGGGGTGTCAAACTCAAATTCACAATAGGACCAAATTAAAAACTGGGACAAAATTGCGGCCCAAACTCAATATTTATTGAAAAGTTTATTTACAGATGTCTTGTTATTCAATTGGAAAGAAACTTATTTTTGCATCTGAACACAGAATCTGATATGACCAAATTACACACGTGTTTTAAATAAAACACATCACTCGTTACTTATGTCTCAATTTTTATTTACTCTTTTTACTCCTTACAATGTGTACATATTCAGTATTTAGATTGTTTTACCTTTTGGATATTTTAAGTTTGTCTGTTTTATGTTTTCTTTTAGTTTACTCTTTATTATTATGTTTTACTCTCCTGTTTGGCTCCTGTAATGAACGTTATTGCTGCTGTGACACCACAGTTTCCCCACTGAGGGACAATAAAGGGATTTTCTATTCTATTCTTCAATTTGTAGTCCGTCCAGTTCCCATTTTAGAGTAAGTTTAATCTTTTTTTCACAGGCCAACAACAAAAACCAAAAATAGCAATTATCTTCTATGAAAATATCTCAGTTATTAACTTTCATGCTTTGGAGCAGAAAAAGTGCATGACAATTAAATATTTCAAGCTCAGTTCGCTCCAATCTGATGGTCAACTTTTCCAGCCAGATACCTTCTTTCTAGGCGTTCAAAGTCGGAAACTCGCTGAGTAAACTGGGCGCTTAGAGGAGTATCTTCAGTTGTTTAAGACTGAGGGTAACGCTGCACACGCTGATTCTACTAGCATGGATGCTAATGATCGTAAACATAAAAGAGGGCTTGCTTCGTCTCGCGCGCAAACGCTGCAAAGCACTGTGGGATTAGTAGTCTTATCTGCAAAATCACCCGGCGGGCCAGTTTTAATATTATATATTTGATATTTGATTTCGCGGGGCAAAAAAAAATAGACCAAGGGCTTGAGTTTGACAACCGTGGCCTAAAAAAATGGTACCTAGACACGCTAACTAACAAATGTTCGCCTGAGTTTAGCTTGATGTTAAACTAGATGAAGAATGTACCAGACTTCACGTAACGTCTGGACTGAATTTAACATAAAACATTTTACTTGACCATGAAGAACGCTTCTACTCATAATTCTATAACATTGCATAAATTACAACGAGGGAATAAGATAAAACTGTTACTCACAGATTGTGACCGGTCCATCCCGCTCTGCCATGTGAACTGCAATACGCATGCGCACAGCAGATCTGTTCCGTAATATAAGGAGCCATATGACTGGCTGAAATCGAACAGCCCTGGCAGAATCATATATTTGATTGACAGGTTCATTAGCCAATGGTGACGTTTGTTGATCTGCGACGTTAGGAGAGTCTCAAAATTCAGCACACCGATTTCTCTCACGAATGCAGGAAGGTTCACAAATGAGAAGCTGTTCGTGAATGCACCACACAGATTTCACTCACAAACGCAGAAAGGTTCACAAATGAGAAGCTGTTCGTAAATGCACATTCAGCTATTCGTATGATCTGTGAGTTTATATTACAAGTGTTCTTACAAATTATATTTGTGAACCACAGAGTGTGAACTTCAGAATTAGCGTGTGCATTTGTGGAAAATGTTGCGTGACTTATTGTTTCACATTATATTTATGTGTCAAAGAGTATGAATTTCCAAATGAGCGTGTGCATTTGTGTTCCTCCGAATTATATTTTATGAAACACAGTGTGGATTTCCGAATGAACATGCGCATTTGTGGAAAACGTTGTGTGACTTAATTCTTATTGAGACTGTTCTGGCCTCATAAAATGGCATCATCTGACCAAAATGACCAACTTCCTGCTGGTCTTGAAACATGGTTTCAGGAGACTTTTTGTAAGTCTCAAGACACATCATGAATGTACCAAATATCATAATCCTCAGTCAAAGCATGACATAGAGCTGACTGTTGTGATGGTCCTAGGGAGCACTATGTTAAAACTAAGCCATGCCTATGGAAAATTTGTATAATTATCTGTTTGGGGTTGGATTAGAGTAAATCACATTACATTTCGCACAGATGAGATGTGAATTGAAGAAATTAGAGGCAAACGTAATTCCATGGTGTGATGCCTAAATTCGCCATACTCCTTAAGCCCCACCCTCTTTTGAAACCTACCAGACACTACATATGTGTAACAAATTTCATAATCCTCAGTAAAAGCATGGTATGAGGCTGATAGTTTTAATTGCCCTAGGGGCCTGCTATTTTAAAGAAATAGGTCACACCCACTGATGTGGCAAGGGGTCAATATCTTAGGCTTAGCCATGCCTACACAGTTATACTTTTGAGTATGTTTTTCACAACTTTTGATCCTCAGTGGCTTATGAGTGAAATATGTCATTTTGAAGTCTATAGGTCAAAAACTCTACGATAAGTTAGCTTTAATTAAGCATGTGCAAAAAAGAAAAGAAGAAATAGTCATGTGACTAAAATGGCAGACTTCCTGTCAGATTTGGAAAGTGGCTCCATAGACCTTTTTGTAGGCTCTGAGACACTACATAAGTGTACCAATTTTCATAATCCTCAGTAAAAGCATGACATGGGGCTTACCATTTCAATGGTCCTAGGGGGAGCTATTTGAAAAAATAGACCACACCCACAGGATGTTTGCATCCATATCTGTTTGAGGTCAGATTAGTCACATTCATGCAAAATTTCCTGCAGATAAGTTGAGGAATGAGGAAATGAGGCAAACATATTGCTACGGCGTTACGCCTGAATTCGCCATACTGCCACAGCCCCGCCCTCTTTCAACACCTGCCAGTACTGGATGCTAAGTGAGCCCAACATGTCAACTGTTATTTGGCAGTGATTCATATTGGTTAGATCAAAAGGGTATAATTGGGAGCTTTCAGAGTAAACATGACCTTTTCTGTTGTGAGGGGGTGGAGCCTTGATGATGTCATCATCTGATTATTGATTGTTGTTTAGCAGTGGATGACAAACAACCACAAAAATTTTCGAGACTCTGTGTCCTACGATGATGACATTATGGCAATTTATATTTTTTAGCGAGAAGTCAGTATTAGGCCAGGAGAAGTCCTGCTGCTGAGGTGCTAAGTTGTATCGGTTGTATCAGCCCTGCTATGCAGTTTTCTACCTGCAGGGGGCTCTGATATTATATACAACACAACCGATATGGTTTACGAAACCAATTTTTTAATTGGCTATAAAACACAAAAGGAAGGTTAAGTTGCAGAAATAACTAAATAAGATGATAATGGCTGTTACAAAGTTTGTAATAATATATTAACAATGTTTACTTTTTATATTTTTCAAAGATTACAACACTTTAAAAGTCACGGTTTACGAGACCATCAAAAATGGTCTCATAAACCTATTGGTTTCATAATGCTGGTGTGTAAACTGACAAATAGGTCTCACAAACCATAAGCGCACACACACACACACAGGCACACACACACACACACACACACACACACACACACACACACACACACACACACACACACACACACAGTAAGTGTTGTGTCAGCTGCATGATGCAACAGTTACATGTCAAAGGGTGAAGACGCTGAACGCTGCAGACGCTAACCACTCTGCCAATAGAACTACAGAGTCCAAACTCCTTCAGGGAGAGGGAGGTTGTAGACGGGGAGGTGGGCTTAGCTGACTGACGGATGTGGGATCAAAGCCTCTCCTCTACTCTCTAATCCTGAGGAAACTTTCTTATGATTACTCACCTGATTAATTAGAATTTCTTGACGTGACGAAGCGAAGACGACAGAAATACGAAGTGAAAACACCTTTAAATATTTAAGAGGGGGAGGCCCTTTGTAGGTCAGGACGTAAACGCATCGCTGTGCTAAACGGGAGCAGGCTGTAATCACACGCCACGACAGGAAGTAGAGAACAGGCTCGTATGTATCACTGGGATGAGGTCAGGAAAATAGGACAGGTTTAGTCCCTCTGCTCGCACACAGGAACAGAGCTAAACACAAAAAGCAAAGCATCAATTTTTCACACCAGCGTCTTGTTTGTGCTGTTCGGCTTTCCCCCACACTCAGACGCGTTGGTTACGTACGTAAGAGCACGGCACGGATGCTCGTTCATTCTCAACAATGGCGTTGCTGGCTTAGACCAGTCTGGGTCTGCACGGCCTCTACGATGCAGGGTCTCACCGCCCCATAACCCCACATGACCATCATAACAACAGGTGGTTAAAGCCACTGGCAGTGCCACTGTTGGATGAAACTGGCACCGTTCCTGTTAACAAACAGTGTTTCATCATCAGTGATGGAAAATTGTAATAAATGACTTTCATCAAGACTCCGTTTGGCTCACCCACAGGGACACGTGTGTGTTATACAGAAGAGCTCTTAGCCCACTGCTGAACACCAGACTGTAGTGTGTGGACAAAGTGACTGAGTCAGCTGTGCTGCTGAAATCTTGAAGAAAATGTTGCGTGTGATTTATTAACATGCAGAATATGTTGGGAAGATTACTCGGGTGTAATTAAAACTGAGCTCAGTATCTGTAAAGCAGACATAATTATAACGTTTTGTCTTCAGATAGACTCCAGAGCTCTTGGAAATGAAGTTTCTAAGAGCTTGAATCAAATCGGGTCATTTGTTTGTGGGGTACGTACGCAGATACGGGCAAAAACATGGCTGCCATCCCTTCAAAAGCTGAATTAATAAGGAGACGACATTATAACCACGTGATCCACCCTGAGCTGAAGTGGATCCCAGCTGGCGTTGCACAAAAACAGCTTGGACAAGTGCAAACAGATAACCAGTCCTTCCAGAGCATTTCTGAATCAGCGGTGAAGTTCTCAGGCTGAGGGATGAGCGCGAGATTTAAGAAAGAAGAAAACACACACTTGTTCTCGGAGAGATAGCGAACAAGCAGACGTCCACCTGATCAGCGGCTCTGGCACCTGTAGGCTAACCTTACATCACTACTGCTCCACTCTAATCACCTTTACAATAAATCCATCAGGCTTCTCCTTCATCATGCTCCAGGCTGTTATCATCCTTCATGTTCACACCAATCTGACTGATTCATATTGTAATCTGCTCAGAAAAGTGCTTGAGACGGTAAAGCTGCGCTTGACCATCCGCAGCCTGGGTCTGAGTGATGAAGGGGGGGGGGGGGGGGGGGGAAGCGCTATAGAGGCTTAATAAAGTGGCCTGTGTGAACATAGACACGCGTCTGAAGATCATGTAATCCTGCATGCTTCTGTCCTCAGAGGACTTCTGCGTTTTCATGTGGAAATCATCCAGGAAATGTAGATGTTCTTCTTAGAGTTCCTCCTGCTTGGAAAAGGCCAAAACACTTTCTTGAACATTTATGAATTCTGGTGAAAATCAGAGATTTATTTTTGTGAGTTTATCATGAATTTACATGAAAAAGTAGCTTTTTTCATAGATTTAAGATTTTCACACACTCAGCAGAGAACATCCACATTTTCCAGTCTAAACTGGTAAAAGCAGACGTGTTTTGTCCTTCTTGTTGGTTTAAAAGGGCTCGACAGCCATTACTGAAAGCCCTTGGGTCTTCATGCAGCCGCTGGACGACTGCTGCAGGGTTTGTCTTCTTGCTGCTGGGCCCCGCTCCACCTGAACGACCCCGTTTTTACGGCTTTCCAAAGCATCCACTGTCCCGTGTGTTATTCACATTAAAATCCTTCTCATGGAGGCTTTTTTAAATAAACTTTATTAGTTTTTTCCACCAACCCAACTTCAGTTACCCTGCTGGTTTCAGACGGACATATTTACCCAACAATCCCTCCAGAGTACACGTAAAAAGGCTGCGTGAAGAGTGAACGCAGCACCCTGAGACAGACAGGTGCACTAGAGTGCAGCGGCAGAGGAATCTGCTAGCAGCACCGCGGCTTCACTGGTTTTCAGGATGTGAAGAGTCTGGCTGAATGCATCGTTGTGGTGCAACATCAGAGCAGCAGGAAGTGGGAAGGGTGATGAAAGAGAAGATTTGGACGTGTCGGTATCGATACAGAGAGGAACAGAAGAAGAGGGTGAGATGGAAGGAACAGGGCGTGCCGCAGAAGCAGGCAGGTATTTTAGGTAACTGGAAGGGTTGGACTGAAGTCAAACACCAACTGTGGACAGGAGGACCTTCAGCTGGGAAGAAGAGTGGAGAACTAGCTAACGGGGTGTCTCCAGTTTCACTTGGATGGATGGGCACATCTTAATCGTGTGAAATGTATATCCTCAAGGGGAGACAGAGGGATACAGCATGGAGACAAGGAAGAAAGTAAGATACCAGTTACAACTTTTCTTTTCACCGCTTCAAAACCATTTTCATCCCCAGTCGTAGGCTGAGCGGCACCATCTGCCAGTCGTTGTGTTTCTTTGGCTTCTCCTCGCCAGGTAATCAGGTGCTGGTGATTCTACAGACCCGGTATCCATCACAAGGTGTTGCATTTTTAAACAAACCGGTGTGGCTCGCCCCGTGGGGCGCTGCAGGGAGTCTCATCTGCTGAATCAACTCCACCTCTATAAAGGAAGGACCGCCCTTAGGCACAGCAGGATTGATGCTGCTCTTTAACCAAGTAATCAAAGGCTTTCAGCAGAACCCTCCAGCGGGTCATCCCTGGTTCCTAGCTTCAGCTTTCTGTAGGTGGTTAGATCTCACAAACCACTGGGTGGGTTTAATCAGCATTTCAGGAAGCAGTCCTTGTACGCACATCTACAGCAGGTTCCCTTTAGGAATCACCAAATGACAACCACCTCACTGCCCGGCTGAAGAAACACAGATGTTTGCATGGATGTGTACGTTAGAGGCACGTTAAGCTACAGAGCAGCAATCTGATGTCCATTAGGTCCTGAGCTTTGAGCAGCAGACAGTTTCTCTTCTGCTGTCACACACCTTACACCTCATCCAAACTCAGGTGAGTTTGAAGGTTCTATAAGCGTGCACACACGGGTGAACAGAACACATCAGGCTACAGTCCCTATAAAAGGTGGTTTTCCAGCTTAATTGCAAATACATTTTAAATTTTAGGACAAACTGAAGTATTTTGTTTACGTGAAGTGTTGGCAGGTAATCACCAGGACGTCATCTCTTCTTCCTCACACATTCATCTCACATGAATGCTCAAAACAAACGTTTCTTCTTTCATCAGTAAAGTGAAAAAACCAGCAGAAGAAGCAGATGAATGGATGAATAGATCATTTGTAGTTACAGTTTCTGTGTAAGCTATTTAATATGTTGTGTGTTTTTTTAAAAACGAGCCTCAAGTCTCAGGCTAAGCTCACATCAGCCGTGCAGGTTTAAAGAGTGTCTTCACCCCCGATTGGAGATGCAAACATGAATACTGCTGGTTGGCTGGAAAGCTTTCTCATCTTCTCTCCTCGGCCTCCATCCCCACCCCTCCAGACATCCATCCATCCATCCATCGCTGCATCCTAACACAGCGTGGTGAGTCAGCGGTCCCTGTCTGTCCCTCCAGCTGTGGCCCAGCTGCCTGCACCAGATGGGCTCATCTCCACCTCATTCATGATGTTTATGCCGGGGCGCCCTAACCTGAAGCGGTGGCCCACTGGCCTCTGAGGGTGTTACTCGTGCTGAGCTAGAACTGAACAGAGACGTTCCTGGCGTGCTGCAGCAAACACACGCTGTGCAGGAGAAACTCAGTCAGTAAACTACGAGCTCTGAACATCACCTCCAGCACGGATGCATTTTCTTTTGACAGTGCCTAATTCTTCCTAGTCCAACACCTTCACAGTCACTTACAGGTTTCCTGTGACCTGAAAACGATTCTTTTGCACACGCTTTTGTTAAGGTGATAACCGGGCTACGTGCTGAAAGGTTGGTGAGGAGGGAGGGTTCCTGCTAAAGCTGTTCCAGAACAATACCGGCTCGCACTAATCTCCACACCAGGGAGGAACTCTGACAAGGATTTAAGGATTTAAATACCATTTCTATACGCAATGAAGGCCCAGCAACAGTGCTGGAGGGATGAGGGGAACGGAGTGTGGTGCAAGAGAGGAAGTTAGGACGAGAGAGAGAGTCGTCATCTTTCTGGGGAGCCAGATTGCAGAGCTCTAGGGTACGAGACACCCTCGAGTTTAACACTTCAGCCCAATCACATCCTATTTATCCAGAATCTACATGAAGAGGGAGGTGTGTGTGTGTGTGTGTGTGCATGTGCGTGTGTGTGTGTGTGTGTGTGTGTGTGTGTGTGTGCGCGCGTGTGTGTGTGTGTGTGCGCGCGTGTGTGTGTGAGCCTGAAAACGAGTCATAGACCATGTATTACGGCTTATTTTAGGTCATAAGGCGAAGCTTTTTCTTCAGGTGTCTGTGAGTAAGAAAGGACGTGTCCATCAGTTCCAGCTGCAGATAGAGTTGTTATCGCTATAGCAACGGGAATGCTCAGTGAGCACATTTAACTCCAGTGATTTTAAAACAAGAACTGAGTTCACACGTTTAAAGATTAAAGATATTTAACCCGTCATGACGACTCGATGGCAACTGAAGACAATGAAGCAGGAACATTTCTCCACACAGGAAACATCTTAGACCCGTTGTGTTTCCCCTCAAACCAGAAGAGGTCGGGACCCGTCTGCAGGAGAGCTGGATGCTGCACAAGCGGGCATGGACACTTTGACAAGAAGGAACAAAATGGAGAACAATAGTTTCTGAGGTGAAAGGATTGCTGAATGATTTTTTTCTGCTGTGTATTTCAGACATTCATGGTGAACGTTTAATGACATTCATGAGTTCATTCATCACCTAATGTTCATTTCTGGTTTGGTATTTATAACCTTCCCCTCACCCTCATCCTTGCCTTAACCATCTTGCTAGCGAACACGTTAGTGATGTGTCGGTCGCTCTAAAAGCCGGCTCCATGAAGTGAACGGCGGGAGCCGCCTCGTCATTGGTCGGGTTTGGACCGAGCCAACGCGAGGAGGAGGTTTCATGTACCACGGTGGAGGTTAAACGTAGAGGGTATGTGTAACCTCCCCTCGCCAGATGGTATGTTCTAACGTTCCCCTTGGGCGGCAGATATGAAAATTCACAGTCAGAATGCATGGGACACAAACGCTTGATCACAGTGAGAGTAACGTGTTAGCTAGCAAGAGGGTTAAGGTTAGGATGAGGGAGAGGGGAAGGTTATAAATAGTGAAACGTTAAGGTTTAGGTGCGGTTAAACGAGCTGGTTCGGTGCCCTGGCTGCGGATTTCCCATCACATCAGTGGGATCTGCAGTCAGAAAAGGGAAAACCCCTTTGACACTGAGTTTAAACAGCTTATGCAACATTAGAGTCCACCTAGCAGCTGAACAAGCAGCAGCAGCTAGTTACACAAGGCTGGTGCGTGTCTCACACTTCCTCATGTGGAAGCGTCCTTCAGCTTGTCTCAGTTTAGTGTTTTAAATCTCAGAAACGCTCTTAAAGTGTGGGCAGAGTGCACGTCCATTTGAACTGGTTTGGTGTTCTTCCCTGCTTCAGTGTGCTCTTCCAAAGAAGTACGTTTATTAAGCATCCAACTAGTAATGATGGGTAGGACACATTTAGACCTTCTGCATGGAGACCATTCCACCATGGCTGGAACATCCCTTTAAGTCGTGCCTTCCTGTTAGAACACATGCTGCTGATAGGCGAGTATTACTCTGGATGTATCTAACTACATCTGCTAATCTGCTGTGGCTGGTGAACGTCTTTTGGCCCAAAGGTGAAGCTTTCTCTTAAGTGACAGAACTTTACATCATCTGCTCCGGTCCAGTACCTATAGAGTAGACGTAGTTTGGAAAAAACACCAACACTTGAAACTTTCCATCGTTCTCCAGAGTCTGGTGAGAGATCTCATCATCTTCTCTTCCATCTCTCAGTTTGAGCTTCACTCTCCAGTACACGCTCCCAGATGGGACGTTTGAAACTTTAATGCTTAGTCATCGTCTTTCTTGTTGGTCACTAAACCCTTCCTGGCACTTCACCCTTCATGTGGCATTTCTTATTTAGAGGAAACTGTTGTAATAATCGACGCTGCCCTGATTTCTCTGTGTTGTTTTACTTTTTACTGGGTAAACACGGCTTTAAAGATGAAACTCTAATTTTAGGGTAGGTTTGGGGTGAATTTGTGCTTTTGTATCGTGAGAGCGGTGACAGAGCAGAGACTAGCTGGAGTGTAGTTCACTGAAATCAGAATTTCAGAGTTGATGGACGAGGTGACGGCTGCCTCCTCCATGTGTCGTTCTAGGTTACACACTCTGCACACACTCTGCACACACTCTGCACACACTCTGCACACACTCTGCACACACTCGCCGTCCGCAGCAGAGCTACGCTGAAGCTAAATACGCTAGGCAAAGCAAAGAGAAACGGTTTGTTTTCCTGTGTCGTGTTTACGGATCCCTCTGTCTCATAAATATGATTGAAATAAAACAAAAGCTTTACTTTTTATCTTCAGGTTGGTCCTTTTGCTAAAGTTCTTCCAGCACTTTTACTGGTGCAGCTCTGTGTGCAAAAGCAGTCCTGGTGGTCCACGCTGCACTGGAATGTTGTTTAGATGCTCTAAGTCTGTGAGATTGGTGTTCAGGACTTCCGGAGCTAACCCTAGCCCTACACATCTGGAACCAGACCCTAGCCCTACACATCTGGAACCAGACCTAAACCCTACACATCTGGAACCAGACCCTAACCCTACACATCTGGAACCAGACCCTAACCCTACACATCTGGAACCAGACCCTAACCCTACACATCTGGAACCAGACCCTAACCCTACACATCTGGAACCAGACCTAAACCCTACACATCTGGAACCAGACCTAAACCCTACACATCTGGAACCAGACCTAAACCCTACACATCTGGAACCAGACCCTAACCCTACACATCTGGAACCAGACCTAAACCCTACACATCTGGAACCAGACCTAAACCCTACACATCTGCAACCAGACCTAAACCCTACACATCTGGAACCAGACCCTAACCCTACACATCTGGAACCAGACCTAAACCCTACACATCTGGAACCAGACCTAAACCCTACACATCTGGAACCAGACCCTAACCCTACACATCTGGAACCAGACCTAAACCCTACACATCTGGAACCAGACCCTAACCCTACACATCTGCAACCAGACCTAAACCCTACACATCTGGAACCAGACCCTAACCCTACACATCTGGAACCAGACCCTAACCCTACACATCTGCAACCAGACCTAAACCCTACACATCTGCAACCAGACCTAAACCCTACACATCTGGAACCAGACCCTAACCCTACACATCTGGAACCAGACCTAAACCCTACACATCTGGAACCAGACCTAAACCCTACACATCTGGAACCAGACCCTAACCCTACACATCTGGAACCAGACCTAAACCCTACACATCTGGAACCAGACCTAAACCCTACACATCTGGAACCAGACCTAAACCCTACACATCTGCAACCAGACCTAAACCCTACACATCTGGAACCAGACCTAAACCCTACACATCTGGAACCAGACCTAAACCCTACACATCTGGAACCAGACCTAAACCCTACACATCTGCAACCAGACCTAAACCCTACACATCTGGAACCAGACCCTAACCCTACACATCTGCAACCAGACCTAAACCCTACACATCTGGAACCAGACATAAACCCTACACATCTGGAACCAGACCCTAACCCTACACATCTGGAACCAGACCTAAACCCTACACATCTGGAACCAGACCTAAACCCTACACATCTGGAACCAGACCTAAACCCTACACATCTGGAACCAGACCCTAACCCTACACATCTGCAACCAGACCTAAACCCTACACATCTGGAACCAGACCTAAACCCTACACATCTGGAACCAGACCTAAACCCTACACATCTGGAACCAGACCCTAACCCTACACATCTGGAACCAGACCCTAACCCTACACATCTGCAACCAGACCTAAACCCTACACATCTGGAACCAGACCCTAACCCTACACATCTGGAACCAGACCCTAACCCTACACATCTGCAACCAGACCTAAACCCTACACATCTGGAACCAGACCTAAACCCTACACATCTGGAACCAGACCCTAACCCTACACATCTGGAACCAGACCCTAACCCTACACATCTGGAACCAGACCTAAACCCTACACATCTGGAACCAGACCTAAACCCTACACATCTGGAACCAGACCCAAACCCTACACATCTGGAACCAGACCCTAACCCTACACATCTGGAACCAGACCTAAACCCTACACATCTGGAACCAGACCTAAACCCTACACATCTGCAACCAGACCTAAACCCTACACATCTGGAACCAGACCCTAACCCTACACATCTGGAACCAGACCTAAACCCTACACATCTGGAACCAGACCTAAACCCTACACATCTGGAACCAGACCCTAACCCTACACATCTGGAACCAGACCTAAACCCTACACATCTGGAACCAGACCCTAACCCTACACATCTGCAACCAGACCTAAACCCTACACATCTGGAACCAGACCCTAACCCTACACATCTGCAACCAGACCTAAACCCTACACATCTGGAACCAGACCCTAACCCTACACATCTGCAACCAGACCTAAACCCTACACATCTGCAACCAGACCTAAACCCTACACATCTGGAACCAGACCCTAACCCTACACATCTGGAACCAGACCTAAACCCTACACATCTGGAACCAGACCTAAACCCTACACATCTGGAACCAGACCCTAACCCTACACATCTGGAACCAGACCTAAACCCTACACATCTGGAACCAGACCTAAACCCTACACATCTGGAACCAGACCTAAACCCTACACATCTGCAACCAGACCTAAACCCTACACATCTGCAACCAGACCTAAACCCTACACATCTGGAACCAGACCTAAACCCTACACATCTGGAACCAGACCTAAACCCTACACATCTGGAACCAGACCCTAACCCTACACATCTGCAACCAGACCTAAACCCTACACATCTGGAACCAGACCTAAACCCTACACATCTGGAACCAGACCCTAACCCTACACATCTGGAACCAGACCTAAACCCTACACATCTGGAACCAGACCTAAACCCTACACATCTGGAACCAGACCCTAACCCTACACATCTGCAACCAGACCTAAACCCTACACATCTGGAACCAGACCTAAACCCTACACATCTGGAACCAGACCTAAACCCTACACATCTGGAACCAGACCCTAACCCTACACATCTGGAACCAGACCCTAACCCTACACATCTGCAACCAGACCTAAACCCTACACATCTGGAACCAGACCCTAACCCTACACATCTGGAACCAGACCTAAACCCTACACATCTGCAACCAGACCTAAACCCTACACATCTGGAACCAGACCCTAACCCTACACATCTGGAACCAGACCTAAACCCTACACATCTGGAACCAGACCCTAACCCTACACATCTGGAACCAGACCTAAACCCTACACATCTGCAACCAGACCTAAACCCTACACATCTGGAACCAGACCTAAACCCTACACATCTGGAACCAGACCTAAACCCTACACATCTGGAACCAGACCCTAACCCTACACATCTGGAACCAGACCTAAACCCTACACATCTGCAACCAGACCTAAACCCTACACATCTGGAACCAGACCTAAACCCTACACATCTGGAACCAGACCTAAACCCTACACATCTGGAACCAGACCTAAACCCTACACATCTGCAACCAGACCCTAACCCTACACATCTGGAACCAGACCTAAACCCTACACATCTGCAACCAGACCCTAACCCTACACATCTGGAACCAGACCTAAACCCTACACATCTGGAACCAGACCTAAACCCTACACATCTGCAACCAGACCTAAACCCTACACATCTGGAACCAGACCTAAACCCTACACATCTGGAACCAGACCCTAACCCTACACATCTGGAACCAGACCTAAACCCTACACATCTGGAACCAGACCTAAACCCTACACATCTGGAACCATACCCTAACCCTACACATCTGGAACCAGACCTAAACCCTACACATCTGGAACCAGACCTAAACCCTACACATCTGGAACCAGACCTAAACCCTACACATCTGGAACCAGACCCTAACCCTACACATCTGGAACCAGACCTAAACCCTACACATCTGCAACCAGACCTAAACCCTACACATCTGGAACCAGACCTAAACCCTACACATCTGGAACCAGACCTAAACCCTACACATCTGCAACCAGACCTAAACCCTACACATCTGGAACCAGACCTAAACACTACACATCTGCAACCAGACCTAAACCCTACACATCTGGAACCAGACCTAAACCCTACACATCTGGAACCAGACCCTAACCCTACACATCTGGAACCAGACCTAAACCCTACACATCTGGAACCAGACCTAAACCCTACACATCTGGAACCAGACCTAAACCCTACACATCTGGAACCAGACCCTAACCCTACACATCTGGAACCAGACCTAAACCCTACACATCTGGAACCAGACCTAAACCCTACACATCTGCAACCAGACCTAAACCCTACACATCTGGAACCAGACCTAAACCCTACACATCTGGAACCAGACCCTAACCCTACACATCTGGAACCAGACCTAAACCCTACACATCTGCAACCAGACCTAAACCCTACACATCTGGAACCAAACCTAAACCCTACACATCTGGAACCAGACCTAAACCCTACACATCTGGAACCAGACCTAAACCCTACACATCTGCAACCAGACCCTAACCCTACACATCTGGAACCAGACCTAAACCCTACACATCTGCAACCAGACCTAAACCCTACACATCTGCAACCAGACCTAAACCCTACACATCTGGAACCAGACCTAAACCCTACACATCTGGAACCAGACCCTAACCCTACACATCTGGAACCAGACCCTAACCCTACACATCTGGAACCAGACCCTAACCCTACACATCTGGAACCAGACCCTAACCCTACACATCTGGAACCAGACCCTAACCCTACACATCTGCAACCAGACCTAAACCCTACACATCTGGAACCAGACCCTAACCCTACACATCTGGAACCAGACCTAAACCCTACACATCTGGAACCAGACCCTAACCCTACACATCTGGAACCAGACCTAAACCCTACACATCTGGAACCAGACCTAAACCCTACACATCTGCAACCAGACCTAAACCCTACACATCTGGAACCAGACCCTAACCCTACACATCTGGAACCAGACCCTAACCCTACACATCTGGAACCAGACCTAAACCCTACACATCTGGAACCAGACCTAAACCCTACACATCTGCAACCAGACCTAAACCCTACACATCTGCAACCAGACCTAAACCCTACACATCTGGAACCAGACCTAAACCCTACACATCTGGAACCAGACCTAAACCCTACACATCTGCAACCAGACCCTAACCCTACACATCTGGAACCAGACCTAAACCCTACACATCTGCAACCAGACCTAAACCCTACACATCTGGAACCAGACCTAAACCCTACACATCTGGAACCAGACCTAAACCCTACACATCTGGAACCAGACCTAAACCCTACACATCTGGAACCAGACCCTAACCCTACACATCTGGAACCAGACCCTAACCCTACACATCTGCAACCAGACCCTAACCCTACACATCTGCAACCAGACCTAAACCCTACACATCTGGAACCAGACCTAAACCCTACACATCTGGAACCAGACCCTAACCCTACACATCTGGAACCAGACCCTAACCCTACACATCTGGAACCAGACCCTAACCCTACACATCTGGAACCAGACCTAAACCCTACACATCTGGAACCAGACCTAGGCCCTACACATCTGGAACCAGACCTAGGCCCTACACACCTGGAACCAGACCTAGGCCCTACACACCTGGAACCAGACCTAGGCCCTACACATCTGGAACCAGACCTAGGCCCTACACATCTGCAACCAGACCTAAACCCTACACATCTGCAACCAGACCTAAACCCTACACATCTGCAACCAGACCCTAACCCTACACATCTGCAACCAGACCCTAACCCTACACATCTGGAACCAGACCCAAACCCTACACATCTGCAACCAGACCTAAACCCTACACATCTGCAACCAGACCTAAACCCTACACATCTGGAACCAGACCTTAACCCTACACATCTGGAACCAGACCTAAACCCTACACATCTGCAACCAGACCTAAACCCTACACATCTGGAACCAGACCTAAACCCTACACATCTGGAACCAGACCTAAACCCTACACATCTGGAACCAGACCTAAACCCTACACATCTGGAACCAGACCTAAACCCTACACATCTGGAACCAGACCTAAACCCTACACATCTGGAACCAGACCTAAACCCTACACATCTGGAACCAGACCTAAACCCTACACATCTGGAACCAGACCTAAACCCTACACATCTGGAACCAGACCTAAACCCTACACATCTGGAACCAGACCTAAACCCTACACATCTGGAACCAGACCTAAACTGGACAAACAAAGCTTCATTTATTCTGTTTGAAATGTTAAAAATCTTCTCTGGTGGTTGCAGAGGTTACTGGTTTTTACAACATCAGGGTAGAAATGAAAGAGTAAAGGCTAGTCTGTGATGACATTTCTTCATACATAGAAACCCAGACGCAGCAGAGAGACCACCAGAGGGTTTCAGGCCTCTAACAAGGCTTAATATCTGTAGAAGGTCAATGTGATGATGGATGCTTAGCTAACAAGCTAACATCTGCTACGTTACCGCTAATGCCAACATTTTAGCCTGCTGTCATTCCTGAAACGAGGTGTTTCATTTGGTTATGACTCCGTACGCACCATGACTACGGGTGTGTGTGTGTGTGTGTGTGTGTGTGTGTGTGTGTGTGTGTGTGTGTGTGTGTGTGTGAGTGTGTGTGTGTGTTTAAACACGATTCTGCAGCTTACATGTCCTTTATGGCGTCAGTCTCTGCTCATCACATACCTGCTAATTTTATTTTCCACGTTTTGCAGATTTGTTTTTCTTTCTGCTGTTGCTCCAGCATGACGCTGGTGCCAGGGCAACAGAGAAGGAAACACATCTGACCAATAATCAGTCAAACAGCCTCATCTCCCTTCATCTACACCATGATGCTGCAGAGGCACCAGTCAGTTGTAGACGGGCCGTTTTAACCCATCGAGGAGAGTCAAAAGCAGGAAAACTGACCAGCATAAATATGGATAACACCTGTTTTCAAGAGAGAAAAACATCAGTTTACTCAATCTAAAATATTACAAAATATATGATTTATAATCCTTAATCTGGGAAAGGAATTCCTATAATCTCTTCTTTAGTTTAGTCGGATTGCTTCTTTCTGTATATTTTATTTAGTTTCATTCATAATTGAACCAACTAAGAGAATATTGTTGTTTTAATGTCAGACAATCATGTTGTTGCCTGTTATTTTCATACGTTCACCCAGCGTTAAAAATGCATCAATACCAAAAACAAGCCGGCGGGCCCCGACTCTGGTGGAGGAATAACACAAGCTGGGTCTATGAAAACATCTGATTTGACCTTTTGATGAATTAAAATAAATATATAACCAGCAAATTAAATGCAAGTGTCCCTGTGGGAGGCGCATGGTCTCTAATGTTTTACAGTAAAAAAAGGAAGAGCAAACACACTTCATGAGGATTAAGAGGACACGAGCTGCTTTTCAGTAAAACAGCATCATCCCTCAACGAGCATCCTGGTTTTCCATCCATCCATCCATCCAACCATCCATCCATCCATCCATCCATCCACTCATCCATCCAACCATCCATCCAACCATCCATCCATCCATCCATCCATCCACTCATCCATCCAACCATCCATCCATCCATCCATCCATCCATCCACTCATCCATCCAACCATCCATCCATCCATCCATCCACTCATCCATCCATCCATCCAACCATCCATCCATCCATCCATCCACTCATCCATCCAACCATCCATCCATCCATCCATCCACTCATCCATCCAACCATCCATCCAACCATCCATCCATCCATCCATCCATCCACTCATCCATCCATCCATCCAACCATCCATCCATCCATCCATCCACTCATCCATCCAACCATCCATCCATCCATCCATCCACTCATCCATCCAACCATCCATCCATCCATCCATCCATCCATCCATCCATCCATCCATCCATCCAACCATCCATCCAACCATCCATCCATCCATCCATCCATCCATCCATCCATCCATCCATCCATCCATCCATGCATCCATCCAACCATCCAACCATCCATCCATCCATCCATCCATGCATCCATCCAACCATCCATCCATCCATTTTCTGAACCCGCTTTGTCCACGTAGGGTCGGGGGGGGGGGGGGGGGGGGATGGGCAATCAGGCGGGGTACACCCTGGACAGAGAGCCAGTCCATCGCAGGGCAACACAGAGACACACAGGACAAACACACACACACACACACACACACACACACACACACACACACACACCTAATGACAATTTAGACAGACCAATTAACCTAACAGTCATGTTTTTGGACTGTGGGAGGAAGCTGGAGAACCCGGAGAGAACCCACGCATGCACAGGGAGAACATGCTAACTCCATGCAGAAAGATCCCAGGCCAGGAAGCGAACCCAGGACCTTCTTGCTGCAAGGCAACAGCCTTAACCACTGCACCACTGCGCAGCCATCCTGAATTTCCTTTGAATTTAAAGCTGATTGAAAAGAACTGGGTGACGGGTGTGTTCACTCATGCGTTGCATCACCTCAGTTGGCTTGTGAGAACCCAGGAAACCAATCACGATGGTCAGATGTTTCTGTTAATTGTTGCTTAATGTAGAGTTTCAGCAGCCTAAATGTTCCAGAGTCTCTTCTGATTTTTACAAAGCGTTCAGTCTTAAAATGCATTTGAGAATGAAAGCAGATGTTTACGTCATTTCGAGGTACCAGTTGTGGACCAGAAGTCCAACATAAACATCATCATGACTCAGTTATCAGCACCATGCATGTAGTACGCGTGATTTCTGACTGTGTTTATTCTGTAGACTGCTGCACGTTTAAACTCAAAACACAACCAGCATCTATTTTATAGGATGGCAGCCAAAGCGTTGTATGGACATTATGATGGCTTAAGGCATGTTTGGCAGAGGGATTTAAGCATACGGTAGGAGAGAGATTCATGGCAAAGGATAATGTCCAATATGGGAGGATGGTTTACCAGGGAAGCACGAGGAAAGCTGACACATTAGAAGATCATCCATAGATATTATTTTACACCGGCTCGTCTCTATAAAATGGGTTTAATGAAGAATAACCCTAACCCTGTAAAAGGCAGGAAGGTACTTTTATTCATTCTATGTGGTCATGCTACGTTGTTCAGCCTTTTTGGAAAAACATATTGAATACAATCCAAGAGTGGTTGGATATACTGCTCCCGGAAACCGCTCGACTTGGTTTACCAGAGACATGTCGTGTGTACAACGGCAGGGGCCCTGGCTCGTACAGGTTTTACTCCAGCAGCTAGAGTCATACTGCGTAACTGGAAAAGTTTTGAGGCACCTGTTCACAAGACTGGATAATAGCGATGACGGAGATTACATCTTATGAATTATTAATTGCTAACATGAAGGAAAAAGACTCATATTTTGATACCTGGAATGAAATTTTGTTTTTTATTGGTAAAAAAATATAAAAGTTGTTGGACAGCATGTTATGAAATGATTATGAATTGTGGTTGTATGTAGTTCTGAGCTAGCCTGTGCTGTAAGGGGGGGTGGGTTATTTCAGTATTTAGTTATTGTTTGGGTGTAAAAATTTGGAAAACTTAATAAAATAAAACTTAAATAACAATAAACAGTTTTAATTGGCTGGATTACAGACTATTGCAATTATTCACACATTGATTAATATCATCTTAGATTTAAACAAGCATGGTTTTAAAAAGAAAAGCAATCGACTCCACATCCATAAATAAAGTCCTTTAAACTTGATGCTGTCTGCATGAGGGAACTATTCTTTACATAGACACAGGCCAAGTAAACTCACTGGATGTGTGTCATTAATCGTTTCAGCAAAGAAAGGTATTTTGGACCTTTTCTGTGAAGAATCTATAGCTGAATTGTTTTCATCCCAGTGTCTCTCTCACACACACACACACACACACGCACACACACACACGCACGCACGCACGCACGCACGCACGCACGCACGCACGCACGCACGCACGCACACACACACTGCCTGGCTTAAGAAAGTGGCTATACCAAAAACAAAGATGACACATTTTAATGTTTTATGGGACAGCTTTAGCTTTGATTACAGCACACGTTCTCTGTGGCGTTGTCTCAGTAAGCTTCTGTGTGGCGGTACGTGTCTCCATCCAGTGTTGCATTACTGTCTCACCAAGAGCTTGCATTGATGATGGTAGAGTCTGGCTGCTGCACAAAGCCTTCTCCAGCACATCCCAGAGATCCTCAGTGGCGTTAAGATCTGGTGGCCGACCCATGTGTGAGAATGACGCCTCATGCTCCCTGAACCCCGTCACTATCTGAGCCCGATGAATCCTGCCATTGTCCTCTTGGAATATGGCCGTTCCATCGGGGAAGATGGGATAACCTGCTCATTCAGGATGTTCAGGTAGTCAGCTGACCTCATTCTTGGAGCACATGTTGCTGAACCTAGACCTGACCACCTGCAGCAACCCCAGATCATGGCACTGCCCCCACAGGCTTGTACAGTAGGCTCTAGGCATGATGGGTGCACCACTTCATCTGCCTCTCTTCTTACCCTGATGCACCCAGAGTTGGGAATGTTACTTTAAAAAATAGCTATAGTTACTGATTACTTTTTAAAAAAGTAACTCACTTACAGAGTTACAAGATTATAAAAGTAACTAATTACCAAGAAAACTAACTATTTTGTTACCTTTTTTCATTAAAGACTGCAAGAAAATTGGGTTCCCCTCTTAATTAAACTTAATTTACTGTAAATGACTACAGTAGTGAAGTATGAATGACTGGAACATAAACATGTATCTCCAGTTGTCTTTTATAAAACTGAATAATTGAAGTAAATGTGAACTTAACAGGAGGAACTACAAAAAATAAACATTACAATAATCTAGTGTATTAAAATGCCACTATGTGATATTTAATAATACCTCAATAAGCAAATAGAAACGCCTGTAAAGGTTCCCGAGCCTTTAAATGGTCTCTCAGTCTACTTAAATTACAGAAATAAATGTAATTTTGCACAGCATTTTAATTTTTACAGCTTCACATAATTGTGTGTTATTAGCAGCATTTCTGTTGCTGCTAATCTAGTAACGGTTAAATAAATAAATAAAATCCTTTAAAATGACACTAGAAGAGGCACAAGCCTGATGGAGGACTCACATTTACTAACGTGGGTCAGACCCAACCACAGAAGAGCTGAAGCTGGGTGGTGAACACACACAGGTAGTTCTGATAACACCTGAGCTCCATGACGTCTGAGACTGATGCATCAGTGTTACAGCGGGACTAAAGACATGATCAGGAACAGGTTACAGCTGGATGATCTAGGAAGGTAGAAGATCAGGACGTCTGAGCGGTGAACAGGTGAGCGGACCTTCAGGACGTCCCGCTGTCACGCTAAGGGCACGGCTGCAGATTCCCACCTGCAGCCGTAGACTATTCATCACGTCTTCCTCGTTCTTCACGGGTCGTGATGAGCGTGGATGAAAACATCTATCTTTAGCTCCTGATCAGCTGATGACAGCTTTAACGCCGCGCTGCTGAATTAGTAACGCACGCATTGCCTTATCTGTAACGAAAACAACCTTATGATAAAAGGAGAAGGTAAATAATCAGATTACTCGTTATGTTGTTGTTATTCCCATCACTCTGGAACAGGGTCCATCTGGACTCATCAGACCAGGTTCTAATCATGCGTCGGACCGTTCTCGACCCAGTTTTAGTCAATTCTGCGTCTCCTTAGATGTTTTCTCTGCTTGCCAATGATCCGACCCTTCTTTTCAACGACCACCAGATGTGTCTTTCCACATGTTTGTTTAAGAGGTGACCTGCAACTCGCTGCACCAGTTGGAGGTAAATCAGCTGTTACTTGCTGCAGTAATGATCCAAAAGGAGGCTCGTACCTGTCTGCTTATTGAATCCAGGAGGCGACTTTGTGCATGACTCATGGTTCATCAAGTGTTTTGACATGTTTTAGAAACGGAAAGACCTGCTAGCTCTCACCTACACCATAGTTACACCCCAGAGTGACACAGTCATGAAAAGTATTTTTGTCAACAAATAAAAAGAAGCTAGAGCGACTGGCAAATCCTCAGCGCTTATCCTGCTCGACCTATCGGCTGCATGTGACACTGTCAACCATGGCTTCCTTTTGTCCACACTCTCTAGCATGGGCATCACAGAGAAAGCACACGCCTGGTTTGAATCGTACCTCACAGGTCGATCATTCAGCGTATCTTGGCTTGGACAGTCCTCTACCGTGCACCACCTTGCCACAGGAGTCCCCCAGGGCTCTGTACTAGGACCTCTTCTCTTTGCCATATACACCACCTCACTGGGTGAGATCATTCGATCACATGGCTTCTCCTACCACTGCTATGCAGACGACACCCAGCTCTATCTGTCATTTCCACCGGACGACCACACTGTCTCTGCACGAATATCAAACTGTCTCTCTGACATATCAACATGGATGAAATCCCACCATCTCCAACTCAACCTCTCTAAAACTGAACTGCTTGTCATCCCAGCAAAACCATCCATACAACACAATATCTCAATCCAGAATGACTTCCTATCTCTGGCTCCTTCAAAGGCAGTTGGAAATCTGAGTGTTGTGATTGATGAACACCTGACCTTTAAAGATCATGTTGCCTCTGTTACTCGTTCATGCCGCTTTGCGCTGTATAACATACGAAAGATCAGACCATACCTAACACAACATGCCACCCAGCTCCTGGTGCAATCTAATGTCATCTCCCGCCTCGACTACTGCAATGCTCTTCTAACTGGTCTTCCAGGCTGTACTGTGAGACCTCTTCAAATGGTCCAGAGCACAGCGGCGCATCTGGTCTTCAATCAGCCAAAAAGAGCACACATCACCCCTCTGTTCATTGAGCTCCACTGGCTACCGCTAGCAGCACGCATCAAATTCAAATTGCTAACACTAGCATACAAAGTCCAAGACGGTACGGCTCCCATCTACCTGAATCCTCTTGCAAAGGCTTATGTCTCGGCCCGGCCGCTCCGATCATCACAGGATTGTCGGCTAGCAGTGCCTACACCACGCTCAGGACAATCCAGACTCTTCTCATGCATCGTTCCACAAATGTGGAATGACCTTCCTAACACTACCAGAACTGTGGCTTCCTTTTCTATTTTCAAGAAACTCCTGAAGACCCTGCTCTTCAGAGAGCATCTTCTTAACTAGCACCCTCCCTGCACCCGCCCCCCCTCTCTACCGTCCACTCCTTGTTCCCTCCTGTCCATGACTGATGTCAAGTTGTTGTTGTTATTGTTGTTGTTAGCCTCAAGGGCAACATGCCGATTATCACTTGTAAGTCGCTTTGGACAAAAGCGTCTGCTAAATACATAAACATAAACATAAAAAACAATCATTTTGCTTTTTAAGATGTTCTGCTTCTCATCGAATGTTACGACCCCGGGCCGTAACATCCCAGCTGAACTTCCATCCAGACTGCCCTCCAACATCATAACCTGTGCAGTTTGAGCTGGCCTGCATGTCGGATCCTTTAATGTGGAGCTTGCTGCTGTCTAACAAAGACCCTAAGCACCTGCACGGTGGAGGTGGGGAGACGTCGTACAACAAACTCTAGTAAACAGGTTTAAGTTAAAGAGCAGGATCATTTATTATGTCCTGGATTTGAATCCATACGGAGGAGGTCGGTGTGAGATGTCGGCCACGTCGACACGTTTTATTATTTGTGGCGTCAAAACAAAAGATTACGCCAGCAGAGGCGATGCTTTTCTAGTGTTACAGCTCAGCGATGTGTGCACAGTGTTTGACTTCTTTGTTGAACTCGTTGATGAGGGAAGTCGTTTGTGTGTTTTTCGTTTTTGCTCACCCTCCTGTTTGTGGTGGTGAAGATAACTGGGGACATGCTCAGTCCTCTGGCCGCCATCAGCCTCCATCGCTGGCAGCCAGAACGCCCTGCTGTGCTTATCAAACGCCAAGATGACAGATTTAATTAAAGACCTTACACTCCTCATTCAGCCCAGGCCTGTGTCTGTTCTGGCTTCTGCACTGCGGGGGTTTACAGGAATCTCTCTGTGACGGGGTTTTGATGAAGTCATTAGGCCTCCAGACTAATAATAGAAAATGGGTAGGGTGTTCCTTTGTTAACCAAGAGATAGGCACCACTGCTAGCATGTAACACCAGAGGATGAATGCTTATGGAAATGAGACAGGATCATGTAATGGAGGATCACTAATCTAAGATGACTGGAAGTACAGAGAGAACTGTAATATGAGAAAAGGCACACAGGATTAATGAGACACAAAACGACTCTGTAGAAATGTAATCAGGCTAGGAAATGGATCCCTGCTTCTCTGGCAGTGGTTTGGGAGTGAGCTCCAGCTATAGGTCACACAAATGAATCAGTAAATACAGAACTCAGAGCCTAGCCTGTGGCACGGTGCTTCATCTTAATGCTTTTCCATGCTGCCCTTCCCTCTGCGGTGCAGTGGTGCAAGCATGGAGTCGGCTGGTCGTGCCAATAAGTTAGGGTCTGATTGCCAGGGAGTGCAGAGAGTGGAACCCACAGGGTCGGACACCGTCAGAGTTCACGTCCTCACACCGCTCCACCACAGCTGGAAGCCTGCTTTTTAAGCTACTTTAGTGAAACAATCTGCTGAATTTCTATTGGCTGGAGAGCTTCTGTATAAACACCAACGCTGCACCGCCTACAGAAATCTCATCACGCACGCTAGCCTGGCCCTTTCCACTCCGTCTCCCCTGGTTCAGCGGTTCATTCGCTGGCTCTGGCATGGTTTAGTTTCACTCCCTTGGCCGTGATTACAGTGCGTACATTTAAATAATTCAATTTGCAATGCCCTGCTACATAATCATATTCTTCCTTCCCTGCATGCTGATGCTTCAACTCCCTGTGGGCAAATTTCCTCCTCTGTCTCTCTCCATCAGGTTAAAAAAGTACCGCTTCATTAAAGGCACACAACTTTGATCTGATGGCAGTTACACTCTCGTCTCTTCTCCTTGCTTCTGTTAGCCAGGGCCAGTTTGGTGCAGGGCTCTCCCGTACGAGCGTCACCGTCAGGAGCTACTAATCACAAATAACAATAATAATAGTCATTATTATTTTATAGTAATAGATCCGTTATGATGTAAAACTTCATAAGTGTTCCAGATTAATCTTAGCTTCAATACAACAAATAACTTACAGGCAGAATAAGTTCAACAGGAAACCGTCGGCGCTAGACGACAGACATCGATCCTTGTTTCATAAAAGTTTTCGTCTCAAACATTCAGACTGGTCTTCTTGTCTTTGACCCGTCTATAGAAACAACATGAACGTCTGAAGCAGCTGTGAGGACACCTGAAGTCACTCATGTGTAACTGACAAGCTCTCATGACGATTGTATTTAGATTTCCTCCAGCCCCAAAGGTCAGTCGCTGAGACGAAAACACACGGTAAGCTGTCCGTATGACACTCATCCCCTGCTGGGATTTGGTCTACCACATCACATCACGCTTCAGTCACAGGTGGTCTCTCTAGATGTTGGACAAAGACTAAGGCAGGACAGTGAAGTCCATGTGAGTAAACAGAAGGAAAGGGAGAAGTGAAGGAGAGAGAGGGGCAGGAAATATGGCAGTCAGATGGAGAACTGGCTCCCTGCTACTGTGCTGGCACAGCATCAACAAGCTGATGGCCAATTAGCAGTAAGTAGTGGGCAGGTGGGGGCCCATCCGTTTGAAATCTCACACAGTCAAATCCCCACTAGCCTTATTTGTTACATCCTTTGTTTCCCTCTGTTCTCCGTGTCCTTCTCCTACTCCAGTGACCACCCACTCCCTAACACATCTCTCCCAGGGTGCAGTCCCTCCTTCGGGCCTGCAGAAGCCAGATGGCATTCCCAGCTATGTCAGTGCATGAGTTTGTACGTTAGCGTGGGTTTGGTGCCTCTAGACAACAAGCCACCGGCCAACCAGAACTGTGGGGCGTCGCTTAAGCTGTTGGCACTGAGTGGGCCATGCTGGGACATGCCAAGTGTTTCATTCATACACTCAAGCACACGCTGCTCACATCACGTCTCATCTCCCAGCGTTTGAACTCGGGCCTGCAGGGATGTTCAGCGCTCTCTTGAAGAGACTGCAGGACAAGCCAGGAAGTGGTCACAAGGGAGGTATTTTTTATGGTTAGCTATACAAGACACGCTGTCCTCCAAGATGAAACTCTACCTTCCAGCCGTGGGATCAAAGCACGTAGGCAGCTTTTTCGTAGGGCTAACTGAGAACACGCGTCATTGACAGCAAACACGTTACATTTGTCCTTCCCTCCTAAGAGTCCTTTCACACACGCTGATGTAGTTAATGTTTTATATGCAACTGTCCACCGCTCCATGGCTTGTGGACAGCCTGCAGCAAAGAGCACCTGCAGCATTTTCAATTCATTATGCCATAAGGGACTCATTTAATTGTGTTTAATCTGACTTTTGTATTAGGTGTATAGTGTGGAAATGGCTTCAGGCAGCAGGGCCTATCGGCAGTGAATACATGATCAGACACGGGAACAGAGAATCCAGAGAGGAGCCCAAAAACTAGACCTGTCCATAGGTGCTGCAGGGCGCCACTGGAGCTTCTGCCTGAGATGTGATGTTTGTTCTAATCTTATGTGAGTCGAAATGTCTCAGTTTTATAGAGAATCAAGAACTGAAGAAATGCTAAATCTGTTGCCAGCAGCTCACACGAGTCAACATGGTAACCGCTCTAAGTCGACCGTGGGAAAACTAGAAGTCAGCAGTTCATAACGTTTGAGCAGCAGAAGGCTTCTCAGGGTTCTGCAACCCCCCAAAGCACTTCACAACACAGTCATTCACCCATTCACACACACCCATTCACACAGTGGTGGGGGTGAAGTACGATGTAGCCAAAGCTGCCCTGGGGCGCACTGACAGAGGCACACACAGGCACCACCGCTCCATGAAACCACCACAAGCAGGCAAGGCAGAATGTGCCTTGCCCAAGGACATCAGCATTCTCTAGTGTGACTACAGGACAACCCGCTCTACCTCCTCAGCTATTGTCCATCCATCCATCCTTGGTCGCTTTTCCGGGGCCAGGTCGCGGGGCAGCAGCCTAAGCCGAGATGACTAGACTTCCCTCTCCCCAGCTGCTTGGGCCAGCTCCTCCGGAGCAATCCCAAGGCGGTACCGGGCCAGCCAAGAGACATATTCCCTCCAGCGTGTCCTGGGTCTCCCTTTAGGTATTCTTCAAGCTGGGCGTGCCCAGAAAACCTCACCAGGGAGGCCCCCAGGACGCATCCTAATCAGGTGCTCAAGCCACCTCAATTAGCTCCTCTCGATGTGGGGAAGCAGCGGGTCTACTCTGAGCCCCTCCCGGATGACCGAGCTTCTCACCCTATCTCTAAGGGAGACCCCAGCCACCCTGCAGAGAAAACGCTT
>NC_091754.1:64211067-64236067 GCF_043380555.1 Nothobranchius furzeri
TCAAGGGATCACTAACAATCTATGGGGTGGTGTGCCCGCTGTGCTGCTTGACCCAGAGCTATCATCCCCGGGTGGTGACGTGTGCAGGGACTGGAGTATACGGGGCAATGGTCTTCAGCTTGCTGTTTTCAGTGTAATGATGAAGATGTCCTGACAAGCTGGAGTGGCCTAAAGGTGTTGGACTAAGGGGTGCAGTAAGTAGTTTAAGTCACACAAATGCTGGAAAGTTTAGCATGACACTTCATGACAAGGCATTTTAAAATAGATGTCATGGTGGTAAACACCAGCAAAGCATGGCTAGCTCCTCTTAAAAAACCTAGTTTAACCCAAAAGTTTTGCTTCAAAATGATGATGAACCCACAACCCATGATTGTGTGGGATGACATGTATGACAGCGGTGCCCCTCTACCCTCGGGAACAACCTCAAGTTCCACGTAGGTGGTTGTTATGACGACAGCACCACTCGGGTGCAAGCCCTTGAGCCGTTACTCCCATGGTGTAGGTTTAACGCCTGGTGCGGGCCAGACGTAGACTAGAAGATTCAGCTCTGAGCGTGTAAATATGCACAGCCCACATGAGCAGATGCAGAAGCTAACCTGGCACAGTTCAGACTCACCGAGGACGCGGCCGATGAATTTGTTCATTCTTGAGCGTAAAGTGCTGCTGAAAGGCTATCTCCAGAGACTCTCTTGGTCAGCTTGCTTCCCACACCAAACCTTCCGTCAGGAATCTTGGCGTGACCTTTGACCCAGCTCTCACCCTGGATTCTCATGTCAGTTCTCTTGTTGGCTCTTCCTTCTTCCATCTCAGGAACGTTGCTAAGCTGAGTCCCATTCTGTCCCGCTCTGAACTTGAGACAGTTCTCCACACCTTCATCTCCTCACGCTTAGACTACTGTAACTCTCTTTTCACGTGTCTGAGCAGAACCTCCCTGAACCGTCTACAGGTGGTTCAGAACGCCTGTGCTCGGCTTCTGACCAAGTCCTCCAAACACACCCACATCACCCCGCTTCTCCTCCAGCTTCACTGGCTGTCAGTCACCTTCAGGGTTCATTTCCAGATCCTGGTTCTGGTCTATAGGGCCTTACATGGACAAGCATCATCTTACATTGGTGATCTTCTTAGTCCCTACACCCCCAGCAGGTCCCTGAGGTCCAGTGATCAAAGCCTACTGGTTGTGCAGCACCAGGCTAAAGGTCAAAGGTGACAGATCATCTGCTGCTGTGGCCCCCAGACTCTGGACCTCTCTCCCCCTGAGCCTGAGATCAGTGGACTCAGTGGTCTCCTTTACATTTGTTGTTTTTGTGAAGCGCCTCGTGATTTTTATCTTGAGAGGCGCTATAGAAATGATATTTTCTTCTTCTTCTTCGTCTTCGTCTTCTTCTTCTTCTTCTTCTTCTTCTGTAGTTTAAGCACTAGTTTATTGGAGAGTTGTGTAAGGTCTACAATAATATATAGCTGCCTTCCAACTGGTGCATGAGGACTGGTATCCAGAATGTTTTTGTTGTTTCTCTGCTCCGACACACTAGATTCAGTGGTTAAATCACCTGTACAGCAGCTCATCAAGATCTGCAGAACCTGGTAATCACCTGCTGATTACAATCAGGTGTGTTGCAGCAGGGAAACATCTAAAACATGCTGGATAGCGGGCCTCCAGAACCAGGATCAGGCACCCCTGCTATAGCTGTCCCAGATTCTTGTTGTGACTTTCTTCAGATAAAATGTGTTGGATTTTATGTTCAAACTTCAGCAACAAGAAAGCAATATTCTATAATTGACCCAAGGGAATAAAAACCTTTGAACAAAATCAGCTCGACTGGAAGTGCAGCTCACGAGTTGTCGCCAGCAGTTCGACACCAACTTAAGACCTGAATTTGTAAATTCTTTAAATCTGGATTCGCAGCAGAAATGTTAAGGTTTTCAAAAAGTTTGAAAAGTGAGGAAAAAAGTAAATAGCAAAGACAAAAATACAAATAAAATATTAAACAAGAAAAATTGAAACAGTTCTAAAAGATAAAATTGCAGAAAAGTTGAAAAAAAGTCTGAATTAAGGAAAGTAAAATGTAACAAAAAGGAAAAAAGTAATAAAAGAAAACATTTAAAAAAGAAGAAATAAGCAGGACAAAGATACAATGTTAATAGTAAAAACAACTTAAATGTCTTACTACAGTATTTCACTGAGTACTCATTAAAATACTATGTGTAATTTGAGTTGGAATGCTAAGACAAACGTTGCCTATAGAGGATTGTATTAATTACTGACATGTCCACGTGCATCAATGCAGTAATGCAACGTTCCCATCAGAAATGTGTTTAAAGTGTGAACATAAAAAGTTTCCTGTTTTAACCAACTGTTTTTACAGTGTATGTCCTCATCAAATAACAAAGTTAGTCTAATTAACCTTCTTTGTTTCTCTCATATTCCTGATCTTTCTATTGGTTTTCAGGAGGAGGGTGACGTTTCCGAGTAGGAGAGAATCGTATCATTTCCTATGCTCGCTTCATTAAAACTGGTTGGTATTTCTAAAGAGCAAAGCTTTATTGGAACTGTTCAGATCCATCAGATCAATATGTGTACAGTAACTAGGTGAGTGCTGAGGTTCCCCAGCGGTGAGAACTCAACGCCTCTTTCTCTGGAGGTATGACCTACTTCCTTGACTGACGATGTTCGTGATTATTTACGTGCAGCTGGTGTGTTTGTAATGTTTGCTGACGTCTCGCTACCGTCGCCGTCTAACTGCAGCAGCGTGTTTGTGTTTGAAGGTGAGTGTATGTGTGTGTGGGTTGGATTCCGCTCTGCATAATGCTGACGGTTCCAAACAAAACTGTCACACACACACACGCACGCGCACACACACACGCGTGCGCGAGCACACACACACACACACGCGCGCGTGAGCACACACACACACACTCCACAGTTGTATTTTCTATCCTTATCAATACTGAGCTCAGTGACTGAGGGGTGTGTGTTTATATTCTGAGTGAACTTGGCTAGTACTTTGTCTAATCTATGGAAAATAAGCTGCTTCAACAGGAACAATTTAATTAGCAAGAACAACACGAGCCCGTTGTCCATCATCTTCTACAGCAGCAGGTCACAGTGCTGCTTAAAGCTGCTTCTCTAACAGCTTTTTCAACAGAATTCATAAACACAGTTTGAAACAGCATTTATAAACTTGGTCAGCTCTTTTCCTTTCATGGACTTAGGAGACGATTACAGTGCTGTTCAGTAGTACCAACCAGGGATCAGCAAACTGCATTCAGAAACACGGCAGTTGTTTAAAATGAAATTCGTAAGGAAGGTTTGCTTAAGATTCCTGCAGGAATTAAAAGACAAAGCTGGTAATCTGAGTTCAACAATGTGCCTCTGTAACCATAGTAACGTTGTGGCTGAACACATGAGAAGGCTACACCCCCGACTAGCAAGCACCAGCATTAGCACGAGTGGTCAGGTACGGATTCAGCCCAGGAGGTGGAGTGGGTGCAGCCACGACCGCAGCCAAATCAACCTACTAGCAGCGAAAGAAAAATGTCTTCGCTTCCTGGAAATTCAAGCAATTTTTGAAAAATCCTCCATGAAACTTCTTACTTTTTACAGTCAACATGATTATTGTTGACCAGGAATAATTGGTATCATCAATGCAACCAAAATGCTACTAGTTCCCATTCACTCCATTTTTTAAGCTAGGCAACAGCAAACGGAGTGCTGTGGGGTCAGGAGAATCACTGCGCTGGTTACAAAATGCTGTTTTCTCACTTATCTAACCCTGAGGACGGCGGTAACAGACACATCTTCACTTTTGGGGTGGAATATCCCTTTAAAGTCAGTTATTTTTGTAGACTGCATCTTCTAGAAAGACACGGTTTATAACAAAACTATTTTACTTTCTTAGTGCTTTATTTACCAGAGCCTGTATGGTGTTAAAGACTGCAATGCTGTGTTATGTCCAACCACGTTGTCACTTTATTACAGAAACACACTTTGATAAATAAAAGAATAAAAGTTGCATTTTCCCAGTCGGCTCCTACCGTTTAGCATAAACACGCCCTCTGTTTTCCAGTGGGAGTAGCCACCAACGCACGTGGTGATATTTAATAGACTTAAATGCTGATTTTTTGGGGGGGAAGTGTTCCAAGTATTTAGAGTACAGTACCAGGATTAGGTAAAGTAACAGGAATATGTTACAAAATACATTTTAAAGCAGGTATTCAGTATTCTGTAACTAAATACATTGTAGCGTCCTGAAATGGTCAGTTTTCATCTACACTCTGACCTCTTCAGTATCCGGTCATATGGAGACGTGAGTCTGAAGTGGAACCTTTAACCTGAACAAAGGTACTGGTGCCTGGCCAAGGTCCCTCTCAAGTTTCCTCTTATCTTCATCTGCTTTGCTTCACAGAAAAAGAAGAATGAACTTTTATGTTTATGTTTCATGTTTATGTTTATGTGCTTAGCAGACGCTTTTACCCAAAGCGACTTACAATTTTTATTATTTTTTTTACCTATAGGGCATGTTGTGATCTGTGGGGGAAACCGGAGTACCCGGAGGAAACCCACGCATGCATGGGGAGAACACGCAACTCCACGCAGAAAGGCCGCAGCCGAGTTTCGAACCTGCGACCTTTGTGTTGCGAGGCAACAGTGCTAACCACTGCGCCACCATGCAGCCCATAATGGTGGTATAATGGTGTTATAATAATGAACAATATGGTTAAATGATAACAATGTTTTGATTCATCTGTGCTTAAATGACTGAGGTTGAAATGAATATTATTATGTTACGATCAGTAAAGTTGGATTAACAAGTGAATCACTATCTACTGACAGTCAGACACGTGACAATGGCAAGGTTGAACTAATATCATGACACATTGCTTTCTGTTCTACAAATCAGAACTCCTGTACCTGACGTAAGGTGTGGCTTCTGAGGTTTGTTGGCAAAACCCCTTTACATGTAAAATTCTGATAGGCCATGTAATGAGAATACGGCCATCATTAAAACAGAACTCGCTTCCTGAGTGAGGCAGTTGAGCTGAACTCTGACTGGCCATCGGAGGAAAACTCTTCTCCCATCACATCTTTTGACAAGCTGTCAAAACCCGCTGCACACTACAGCTGACACAGCAAACGGTTCCTTCAGAGCCAAGCCGAGACAACTTCAACTCCTCAAGAGTCCGTCCGAGACGCAAAACAAGTCCACCTGTTGTGACCTGGAGACGACTCTGGACTGACCTGGTCATACTTCGGTTTTTCCTACGAACTTCGGTACCTTGGGGTCCACGGACTCCTAACATCTCGGATCCAAAAGAGAGTCTCCGATAAGGGTACGTAGACATGACAGATTGCGTCTGATGCTGTTATTGGAATCAACTTTCTAGTCTAACGCAGACCAAATTCACTCCCACTCACAACTCAGTTTCTATCAGATACAAGGTTCTGATAAACATGCCACACCGTTCCATCATCATCATCACATTCCATCCACTTATGTTCATCCATCACATTCGTCTTATTTATGACTCGTCTTGTTTTTAATTAGTTTAGAAAATACATTTCTTACCTTTTATAAACGTGACTCTGTCTGAATTAATACGAAGTGTCTTACTCTCCCTGGATAAACAAAGACTCCCTAATTCTGCTGGTTAAACCCCTGGAGACCAATCAGGTTGAATTTCCGTATTTATACAGAAATTCACATCTTACTGGTCAAATGTAGCGTACTGAGCTTAAAAAGCACCCAAAATACATACGTATGCTAACCCTACAGCATTTACAAAGTATTCTCCCCCACACTGCCAACCACAAACACCACCAACTAACCCCAACCACAGTATGGTTTAAGAAAGACACGTCTCTGAGGGTTAGGATTAGGAGTGTGCCTGATGTTTAATGTCCCATTGCATTCTGGGATATTTTGTTTCAGAAAGATGTGTACTCTCATTTCTAAAACGTGATCTCAGGAGCCTGATGAAACAGTTGCCTGTGGGCTTAGAGACTGGCAGGTGTGCTCTACTGAAAACTCAGAGTGTGGCAGAGGGAGGATCAAACATTTATTGGAGATGTTGTTGTAAGTGATGGGATGGCAGGGCTCAGCATTGGCTCTCTGGCTGTGGAAGAGCAACGCTGTTTTTAGACAAACCAGAAAAGAGCGGTTTGGCGCCAACAGCCTTTAAGTCATTCACTCATTCTGTGTCTAAAACATGAACTCTTGACAGAACCGTCGACAATGTCACGCTTTATGAGTTTTATCCAGCCGACAGCCGTGTTCAGTCTTCTCTTTAAAGCATGCTGTGGCTTTAAAAGGGACACCGAGCTCCTGACGGGGTGGTGATGTCACAGGGCGTCAGAGAAACTAATCACCAGATAAATGGTGCTAATTCACTTTCTGATTTCTGACTGAAACAAGGCCGAATATTTTGACCCCTCTAATAGAGAATTACCCAGAATTTAATTAAGACACTAATGTCCTTCAGGAAACTGCTCCTTCAATTCTCCACCGCCAACGAAATGGTTTTAATTTCATCCAGCTGGGGTCAGAAGTTATCTAAAGCATAGGGGGTGACGGATTAAACATCGTTGGAAAAGGTAATCACTCCGTTTTTTCTGCCCCTTAAGCAGCATTCACGAGGTGTGGCGAGCACCCAGCGGGACAGTCTGATGACACAGGACTGATTCACGGTGATGAGTGAGAGAAGCAAAAAGGAGGAGAGATATTTTTCTTTGTCACTTTGTTTCTGGGCTTCATATTTCACTGCCTCCCGCCATGTTGGAGATCTAAGAGCCTACCTTTCCCCTGGCTCCCTCGCCCACCCATTACACGTCTAATCACGTCCGTCTGCATCGTCCCCCACAAATCTTGTGGTGTTCTTGGCCAGCCTCCTCAACACGCACCGCTTTAAATTTGCTCCATCATTATGGCGATAAATTAAACTCGTGGAATGAAAAGGCAGCCTGCAGAACTTTTAAGAAGCGTTATTATGAATGTCACCATCCATTCAGAGAGGTCACATTTAGAGAGAAACACATCATGAAAGGCGATGCCTTATATCAGGATGAATGTGGTTTTAGTCCCACTTTTTTCTTTGCTGTGCGTTTTAAATTCAGCGTTTATTAGTTTTACCATTTTGATTCTGCATTTAATCTGATTAAGACCGGGTCGGTAAACAGAAACGGGTCCATCTCTCTGCTCTGCGGCCCGTCTGCCTCCTCTGTCTGTCTGGGTCATTCTTTGGACACTCTCTGTGAAAGTGGTAGCAAGTGAAAGACTGCAGGTAGTAATAACCAGCCGCAGCACTCAGCCACAACAATCCAACACATACGGGAGGAGGGTGGCTCAGGAAGACCTCCGCACAGCATCCTGCTTCTCCACGGCTCTTTCAAACACACATGCAACCACGCACGCACACGCATTTAACAGAAGCCAAAGTTTCACACACACACACACACACACACACACACACACACAACCACACACACACACACACACACACACACACACACACACACACACACACACAACCACACACACACACACACACACACACACACACACGCGCACACACACACACACACACACGCACGCACACACACACACACACACACACGCACGCACGCACGCACGCACGCACACACACACACACACACACACACACGCACACGCACGCACGCACACACACACACACACACACACACGCACGAACACACACACACACACACGCACGCACACACACACACACACACACACACACACGCACGAACACACACACACACACACGCACGCACACACACACACACACACACGCACGAACACACACACACACACACGCACGCACACACACACACACACACACACACACACACACGCACGAACACACACACACGCACACACACGCACACACACACACCAACGGAGATGCTCACTGAGCTTTTTTCTCTGAGGAATTCAACCTGCAGCAATCACGCATGACCCCTCTGCCATCAAACAGAAGGAGCTCTTTTTAGTGTGACTCCATCTTTGAAGGTTCAACACTACAAAGCCAGCGACCTGTGGGCAAAGAGGGCGATGTGGGGAGCTGGTAGGAAAAGAGGTAGAGAAGGTAGGAGTCATAGTGGGTAAACGGCGTCTGCCTGAGCACACGAACAGCCCCGTAACCTTCAGAGGCTCCAGTGCAAGGGGGTGGGGCAGTCTGGTACAACATCGTCACACAGTAGGCATGTTTCCATCAGCACACCCCCAGGGTGGTTCCTGGGACGGGGAACTTGACCAGAAGATAGGATGTCCCAGTCCTCTCAGCTCTCCATTCAAACGCAGCCCTTTCAGAAGTCAGCATTTCACGACCGCTGTGGCAGTGAGAGACGTCACCGATCAGCCCCAAAAAGCCCAAAGTAACATTAATAATATTAAAAGCATTTACCGTAAATCCTCCAATACAGGCCGGTATTCAATTAAAGGCCGGGTCTCCAATTTTGGCCGGTGTCAGAGTTATCAGAGGTAAATAATGGCCGGTCTCTTATTGTAGCCGGATGGAAGTGGTAACAAGTAAGTAGAGCGTCCCAGCGGCAGGGTTGTAGTCCCCAACTCAAGCAGCAGGAGGCAGTAGGGGTTCACGCAGACCTGTATTAGGCTTTTTCTTCAACGCTTTGTAACGCTTCAGACACGATCCTCTATCACGCTCCTACCACACAGAGTCACGGTGTCAGTTAACCATGCTAATTCAACCCGCTCCACAGAACACACATCACCTTCCCTGTGGCTTACATAACACTCACACAACACGCAAATCAGCACATAGGAACTAGCAGAACGATAGGAAACACATATAACACAATACCCAGAATGCACCTGGCTTACAACCCCAGCCAGGTCATTACACTATCAAGTTCAAAGAGAACGTGCTGATTATGCTGCAGAACACTCTGGGGAGCAGCAGTAGGGGGTGTATGAACTACAGTAATCCCTCGTTTATCGCGGTAGATGCGTTCCAGACCTGGCCGCGATAGGTGAAAATCCGCGAAGTAGGGACTCCCAGCATGCCCCTCGCAGGGATTCCCTCCACGTCGCACCTACGTCACAAACCGCGGCTATAAACGGAAGTCGCCTTTACAGCTCAGTCATCGTTTCTTCAGATTCATGATCAGAGTTTCCAACCTACCAATCAATCCAATGAACTATCAGCTCATAGTAAGTTATCTTACTTACTTCTGGAAAGCCCGGCATTTCCGTGTCACTTCGTTGACGCTCGAATGCTCGGGGGTTTCCTAGAGCAGCCGGCGTTTCACCGACGCTATCACTTCCGCGTCTGTGAAACCACGCTCCCTATTGAATTATCGTATGATCACATTCTCTGTGATCAGCAACGCGCTGTGCCGGACCGTAGGTACTGACACGCGATCGTTCATGTCGGTTTATTTCCTTTAATGTTTTCTGTCTTTTATTTGCGCCTGATGCGTTTGGCTGCATGCTGTGGAGCGGGGCGCTGCGGGCATCACCTTGTCCTCCGACGCACTGATCACTGATACGGCCGCCAAACAGCAAGCGCTCCGCTGTTTTAGCGGTCGGTAGATCTTTTAGTAGTGCAGTTCAAAGGTAACTCATGAGGTGAATATATATGAACCCAGGTAGCAGTTTCTCTTTAGGACTGAGAGGAGATGCAGGAAGATAATAAACAGACAGGACAGAAAAATAGTCAAATAAAAACAAGTTAGTTTTTGTACCTGCTGGTTGCAACAAGCAGACACCATTGAAGGTAATCAGAAGTGAGGAACAGAAAATGAAATAATTATTTTAATGTTTAGAGCAGCAGGAACTCCGAGAGGCTGCAGGCACATCAGTGAGTTTGCGGCCGCTGCGCAGGGGGAGGGGGGAGAGGGCTGAAGCAGGGGGAGGGGGGAGAGGGCTGAAGCAGGGGGAGGGGGGAGAGGGCTGAAGCAGGGGGAGGGGGGAGGGGGCTGAAGCAGGGGGAGGGGGGAGGGCTGAAGCAGGGGGAGGGGGGAGAGGGCTGAAGCAGGGGGAGGGGGAGAGGGCTGAAGCAGGGGGAGGGGGGAGATGGCTGAAGCAGGGGGAGGGGGGAGAGGGCTGAAGCAGAAACTACTGTTGTTAAAAGAAATGTGTTTAACTTTGAAAATGTGGGCGCAATTTTAATTGTCAAAAACTCCATCGAACCATTAGTTCATTTTGCTCAAATAGAAATAGAGGCCTGCCTCTAATACTGGCCCTCCTTCCAATAAAGGCCTGGAGCTTGATGAGCTTGAGTCAAATACAGGCCCGGGCCTGTATTAGAGGATTTACGGTATTTTATAGGAATATATCATAATTTAATCCATTCAGAGGACGCGAGCAGCTCTCGTGTTAAGTCTGTGGGGGAATTCCACGAGATTTTCGGTGTCGGGAGTTAGATTTTAAATATCATCGGTGCTTATGTTCTTTTGCTTCCCCAGCTACTCTAATGTTGTTGCTGCCATTGTTTTGGGCATCTGCTGAGCTACAACCAATCAGCGTGAGTTAAGCGAAGGGTCCCGCTCAGCCACTCCAGAGCCGGCATCAGAAGGTTCTTGAAAACGGCAGTTTGGACGGCCCGGTCAGGTGGAGACACGCGCATGTCGGGAGGTTCCTGTAAATCCACCCTGAGGTTCTTGTCGTGGAAACGTGCCCATTTCTCTCCCTGAGAACATCCGGGGTGTAAAACCTCTGGAGGTGGCAGCTGTGGGTTATTAGAGTTGCTCAAGTAGCAGCAGGAGTCTTTGCAGCTCCTCTGTCTTCTTTTTCTACACAAAACTTCACAAGTTGTGTTCTGATCATTTCCAGCAAATGGAAAAGGACATAAACAATATGAACAATAGGAACAACCAAGACCTAGTTCACAGTGAAGGTGTAAATGTCTAGTCTCTTTTCCTGGAACGGCTTCGTCCAGCAACACAGGGGAAGAACGTGCGTGAGAGTGAGAATCCTCTTCAGAGTCCATGAAGGTTTTACAGGAATCCATCTGCTGGCTGGGTTAACCTTATGCAAACACAGCCAGCGTTATTACTGAAGGACTGATCATGAGGACAAGACTTTGGTGAGACGAGTACGTGCTCTGAACGATTCTCGGCTTCTACACCAAACTTGTTGCCTGCCACCTGACTCGGTTACTGTCTGGTAGAGACACTGAAGTTCGTCTGAGTCATTTCCAGAGGATGATGACTTTTGCTTCCCAACTAAAAGATGTATGCACATGAGACAATAGTCATCACCCACTTTCACCTTCTGTCGGTGGGACACACGAGGGATCTAGAGCTGGTGTCTTTGTAGCTGGTGTTCAGGAGTCCAGAGCGACACAGCTCTACTCTTGCACTGAGTGTGTATTTTAGGACAATTGATGGCTTAATCCAATCTTTAAAAGCAGCCTCTGTTCCACAGAGAAACTCAGTTTTACTCCCCAACATTTTTCATCCACCGTAATGATCCATCCTTTAGACACGACCACAAATCCAACCAAAGTCATTAAAACACTGTCCTCCAGCTGAGTAATGCAACAGCCGGCCCACCTGCCTAATGCATCAGCTGCACTTGTACTACGTTAGCAGCAGTTTTTCATGTCTATTGGGCCAAAATAGAAACACAATTCCAGTCTTGTAGTGACTCCTGCTAGCCAAATATTAGCTGCCAAGCATGGAAATGGCAAACCTTTTATCAGCTCAACGTGTGAGGAGAGGAGGACATCAGGAATGGAGCTGAGCTGAGAGAGCCTAGGGAAGGCAATCTGAGTCAGGAGAAGAGAAACAAGAAAAGGTTGGAGATAAAGCACAATAAAGACAGCGCTGACTATAACGTTTCCTCCCTTACTTTCATCCCGTCTCCCCCCGCTGACTCAGTGAGAAGAAAAGAGCAGGAAGGAACGAGAGAACATGCATGACCAAGCATGAAATGTATGCAGTGGGTATTGGGTTTGGGAAATGACCAACTGAGCAGAGTGTTTGACATCCAACGAAGGATAATCATGATCACTGCCATCACAGCCATGGGGTGCCAAGCCAGTATGAGGGAGGCTTGATGAGGTTTAACTGATGCACAGCAGGATGGTGATCACATGGGTAATCAGACTAATGGGGTGTCTGGGCTCGTGCTGCCGGGCCAAAGTAACAGCTTACAAAATACACAAAAACAAACATGGTTCGTGTCACGGCGTACCTCCTCTTCTTCACCACACGCCGAACAGGACAAGAGTTATGGAGACACCAAACCCCTTCTGCTCTTCGTGGTCATGCGTTGTTAAAGGTTAAAGAGCTAAGTTTGCAATACCTGTCAGAAGTGAACCATCAAGGAAGCATTTAACCTTCTGCCATAAACACTTAGGCGATCTTCATAAGTATGAAAGTAAACACATATGTAAAAAGTATGTTTATGTAAATACATAAATACTTAGACGATCTTCATAAGGAAAGAAACCAATCAGAAGTGGCCGCTCTGTTCTTGGTTGCCATTTGAAGCGGACATGTTCATCACAGCAAACACTTCTTCCGCTCTGTTGTTAAGAATGGTAATCGGCCTGTATTTGTATAGCGCCTTCTTAGGGTTCTACAACCCCCCAAGGCGCTTTACAACACAATCACACACACTTGGCCTTTTGTTGATGAGCTTCAAGAAGTGGTCCTTCAAGACTGTGGGAGAACCATTTCAGGTGACTAGCTCTTGAAGCTCATCCAGAGACTATCAAATGTATACAAAGCTGTAATCTGAGCAAAGGGTAGCTTTTTGAAGAAAATACAAAATAAACCGTGTTTTCAGTTTTCACCTTTTTTCCAATCCAATCCAATTTTATTTATAAAGTGCATTCAACAAGGCATTACAACCAAACAAGGAGCTGTACACTAAAAATGTTGGTTAATTAAACCGGCGTTATACAAACATGTCGAAAACAGATAAAAGATAAAAAGGAAATACAACAAAATTCCCAAAACTAACAGCTAAAAATCAATAAAACACAGCGAGAATAAAAAATTAGAAAAACATTTTAAGAAAGAACCTCAATAATACGGAAGTTGATATTGTGAATTCCATTTTTTAAACAATGTAGTTTTGAGGTTCATAATTTTTTGGTCAAGTACAAAAGTCCTCATGTGTTCATTCATAGTTTTGATGACTTCAGTGAGAATCTCCCAATGTAAATGGTCATGAAGATAAAGACAACACATTGAATGAGAAGGTGTCTCCAACCTTTTGGCCTGTACTACATATATACTTTAGGTGGTTTGTTTATACACACACACACATATATATGTATGTATGTATATATGTATATATAAGTATATATATATATATTTATATATATATGTATTTATATATATACATATATACATATATACATATATATGTATATATATATATATATATATATACATATATACATATATATATATATGTATATACAGGTGCTGGCCAGTAAATTAGAATATCATCAAAAGGTTGAAAATATTTCAGTAATTCCATTCAAAACGTGAAACTTGTACATTATATTCATGCAATGCACACAGACCAATGTATTTCCGATGTTTATTACGTTTAATTTTGATATTTATAGGTGACAACCAATGAAAACATCAAATCTGGTATCTCAGAAAATTAGAATATTCTAAAGGCCAATGAAAAAATGTTTGTTTCTCTAATGTTGGCCAACTGAAAAGAATGAACATGAAAAGAATGTGCATGTATAGCACTCAATACTTAGTCGGGGCTCCTTTTGCCTCAATAACTGCAGTAATGCGGCGTGGCATGGACTCGATCAGTCTGTGGCACTGCTCAGGTGTTATGAGAGCCCAGGTTGCTCTGATAGTCGTCTTCAGCTCCTCTGCATTGTTGGGTCTAGCGTATTGCATCCTCCGCTTCACAATACCCCATAGATTTTCTATGGGGTTAAGGTCAGGCGAGTTTGCTGGCCAATCAAGGACAGGGATACCATGGTCCTTGAACCAGGTGCTGGTGGTTTTGGCACTGTGTGCAGGTGCCAAGTCCTGTTGAAAGGTGAAGTCTGCATCCCCATAAAGTTGGTCAGCAGCAGGAAGCATGAAGTGCTCTAAAACTTCCTGGTAGACGGCTGCATTGACCCTGGACCTCAGGAAACAGAGTGGCCCAACACCGGCAGATGACATGGCACCCCACACCATCACTGACGGTGGAAACTTTACACTGGACCTCATGCAACGTGGATTCTGTGCTTCTCCGCTCTTCCTCCAGACTCTGGGTCCTTGATTTCCAAAGGAAATGCAGAACTTGCTTTCATCAGAAAACATAACTTTGGACCACTCAGCATCAGTCCAGTCCTTTTTGTCCTTGGCCCAGGCGAGACGCTTCTTGCGCTGTTTCATGTTCAAGAGTGGCTTGACACACGGAATGCGACACCTGAATCCCATGTCTTTCATGAGTCTCCTCGTGGTGGTTCTTGAAGCGCTGACTCCAGCTGCAGTCCACTCTTTGTGGATCTCCCCCACATTTTTGAATGGGTTTGTCGTCACAATTCTCTGCAGGGTGCGGTTATCCCTAGAGCTTGTACACTTTTTTCTACCACATTTTTTCCGTCCCTTCGCCTGTCTGTTAATGTGCTTGGACACAGAGCTCTGCGAACAGCCAGCTTCTTTAGCAATCACCTTTTGTGTCTTGCCCTCCTTGTGCAAGGTGTCAATGATTGTCTTTTGGACAGCTGTTAAGTCAGAAGTCTTCCCCATGATTGTGGTGCCTTCAAAACAAGACTGAGGGACCTTTTAAAGGCCTTTGCAGGTGTTTTGAGTAAATCAGCTGATTAGAGTGGCAGCAGGTGTCTTCTATATTCAGCCTTTTCAGAATATTCTAATTTTTTGAGATACCAAATTTGGAGTTTTCATTAGTTGTCACTTATGAATATCAAATTTAAATGTAATGAACATTGGAAATACATTGGTCTGTGTGCATTGCATGAATATAATGTACAAGTTTCACGTTTTGAATGGAATTACTGAAATATTTTCAACCTTTTGATGATATTCTAATTTACTGGCCAGCACCTGTATATATATATATATACATATATACATATATATATATGTATATATGTATATATATATATATATATACATATATATATATGTATGTATATATGTATATATATATATACATATATACATACATATATATATGTATATATATATATATATATATATATATATATATATATATATATATATATATATATACATATATACATACATATATATATATGTATGTATGTATGTATGTATATATATATATATATATATATATGTATATATGTATATATATATATATGTATATATGTATATATATATATATACATATACATATATACATACATATATATAACTCACATGTTTCCCTGTCAGTGAACGGAAGGAACTGCAGAGAAACATGTCATCTACATGTTCACAGCTTCACTCTGGGCTTTTCCTCACATCTCTGATTCATTTCTATTGTTTCATGTTAAGCCTGCACATTACATTTACTGTCTCTTGTTGCACCATTAGACCTTTCCCTTTGGTGCCATCACTGCTCTTCTTCTTTCGCTCCATCGTGGCCACTTTTTACAAGTAGGGTTCTGAGGACAGCTGTTGCTGTGTGATTTGAGCTGTTTCAAGTATTCTTAGAACAACAAGGAGAGAACGAGGGTGGTGATGCTGGCAGGATGTGAGCATGATAGCAGCTGAGGTGTGTGGATCCTAACGAGGGTGAGAAAATAAGTAATACTTTAGATGTAAATCCAAAAATCTGCTATTTTCATCATTATTGTCAGGTATTTCAACCACTGAATCTCGTGTGTTGGAGCAGAGAAACCACTGAAACATGCTGGATACCGGCCCTCCAAGCTGTATAGGAATACCCTGGCTGTAAACGCTCACCAAGTGTTTATGTGTGTGACTGGTTGTTTGTTTTAACCCTACTCCAGAAAACAACACATTCTCATTCCCAGCGCGTCAAAAGCAAACGCTTGGTCAGCCACCCTCCGCCTCGGACCCCTGACGCCAAAAGTGCCCTTTTTCATCACTTGTGTGCGAAAAGGGGTTTTTCCCTTTTCTGACTGCAGATCCCACTGATGTGATGGGAAATCCGCAGCCAGGGCACCAAACCAGCTCGTTTAACCGCACCTAAACCTTAACGTTTCACTATTTATAACCTTCCCCTCTCCCTCATCCTAATCTTAACCCTCTTGCTAGCTAACACGTTACTCTCACTGTGATCAAGCGTTTGTGTCCCCTGCATTCTGACTGTGAATTTTCATATCTGCCGCCCAAGGGGAACGTTAGAACATACCATCTGGCGAGGGGAGGTTACACATACCCTCTACTTTTAAACTCCACCGTGGTAGTTGAAACCTCCCTCTCGCGTTGACTCGGTCCAAATCCGACCAATGACGAGGCGGCTCCCGCCGTTCACTTCATGGAGCCGGCTTTTAGAGCGACCGACACATCACTAACGTGTTCGCTAGCAAGATGGTTAAGGCTAGGATAGGGGTGAGGGGAAGGTTATAAATAGCAAAACGTTAAGGTTAGGTGCGGTTAAATGAGCTTGTTTGGTGCCGCATCAGCGGACATCCCATCGCGTCAGTTTTACGCTGCATTGGGATCTGCAGTCAGAAAAGGGACAAACTCCTGTTCGCACATAAGTGACGAAAAAGGGCACTTTTGGCATCCGGGGTCTGAGGCGGAGGGTGGCTGACTGTCAGGTTTGGTGGCAGAGCTGAAGCGTAGCTGAGATGGTCTGTTGCCCAGACGCGGAGTGGTGGAGGTAAACAGCGTGGTTAAATCCTTTAGGTTAGGTTTGAGGGCTGGTAAGCCTTACAACTCGATTCAAAGTCGGGTAGGAACGATGACAGAGTAATGAATGAATGCCAACACTTCCGTTTATAGTGCCGGCGTGATGACGTCGGCGGCCACGTCGGTGGCGAGAATGCCGGTAAATGGAGTCAGCTGGAGGAGTTTGTGACACTGACTAAGCGTTTGTTTTTGACGCGCTGGGAGTGAGAACGTGTTGCAGCAGTTCTTGTAATGAGTCGTTTTGATGCTTTAAAAAACAAATAGAGAAAACAAATCAGATTGCAGCATTTTTCATGCCTCTTATCAACGTTCTAACGTGGTATTGTTAAAATATATTGTGGAGATAAAATGAAATAAAGTGGCTGTCTCACACCTTCTCAGTGGCCTAGTGCTATGGGTGTCCACCCTTGAACTGCAGTACTGGGGTTCAAATGCACAGTCAGGTCAACGTTTAATTCCCCGTGACTGGAGGAGTGAAAAGATGTGCAGCAAGCGTTTTATTTGTGGATGGAAATGACAGGAAACGTGGGTTTAGAGGTGGCGAGCGCATGAAGCGGTGGAGGAGGATGAGAGACAAATATGTCCGTGTTAAAAACAAAACACAATATAAACACACTATCTTGGACCGGATGCATGACAGGTGGCCACAGAACAGCGCCACGAATCTGCGGGTCTGCAGCCGTAGACATTCATCACGTCTTCCTTGTTCTTCACGGCCGTGATGCGCTTGGATGAAAACATCTGCCTCTTTAGCTCCTGATCAGCTGATGACAGCTTCAACACACCGCGCTGCTTAACGCACACATTTCCTTATCAGTAACAGAAACCACGTTTTGTTAAAAGAAGACGGTAATTAGTTTGCTCGTTACTGAAAGATATATATATTTTTTTAATTAACGCGGTTATTTTAAACGGCGTTATTCCCATCACTGCTCTGTTGGGTCTACAGCAGCAGTGACAGACCGTGAGAACACTGAGGGTCTCCGCCCACCCGGCCAATCATCATCGTGTTTGTAAGTGCGTTACCGACACCTCTCTCTCCCTGGCTGCAGCTGAAGTGTGGCGGTCAGAAAGCCTCACACTGCTGCTCAACGTTCAACAAGCACATAGTAACGCACAACCCGTCACGATACGAGGGTGGTTAGGACCCAAAATGCACATACCCAGGAAGACACAAGGCAGGAGTTGAATATGAAAAAAATCCTTTTATTTGTAGGATAAACAAAAATAAGTCCAAAGGGGCAGGAAGCCAAAAGCCAAAAACTCCAGATAATGATCTGGAGATCCAAAAACACCAACGACTCAAGAAGTACCAAAAACACTAGAAATCCAAAAGAAAGAAGGCGAGACGAGACCGACAGAATAACATCACGATGGACCGACACAACACAGAGACAACACAGGGCTTATATAGATGGGAGGAACAGTTAGGGAAACAAGCAGCAGGTGTGTGGAGTGAGGGCTGGAGGGAAAGCAGGAGAAAATAAGTATCTACATGGGGAACAGAACCAGAGGAGGGCAGAAAACCTAAAACTATAAAACACAAAACTAAACCTACAGACTGAGGGAAGGACTCGCACACACACACACACACACACACACACACACACACACACACACACACACACACACACACACACACTACACTGAGACATCCTTTAAAAATCATAGGCTGAAGTGACTGGTGGATGCATCTAAAACATGCCGTTTCAGAATGACTTTAAAGTTTTTAAACGATCCTCAGACAAGTGTAACTTAGTCTTTTTGCTAATAGAGGATCTCTGGGCAGTTGAGATTCTCTCAGACTTCTTTAACTAACCAAATCCATGTTTTCTGCTCTGAGCCATTTCCTATAAACTGATAAGAAGTTCATAAATGACGATTCCCCTGACTCAAACCCATCAGGCTCAGATAGATAGGGCGAGCAGTTGCACAAACACTCATTTCTCTTTAAAACGTCCCTAATTTCTCAGACTTGTCTGCCTACGCTCCCGCCCACTCACTCACAGGAGTTCAGGTCCAGGAAGTGAAGCTCAATGCAAACACTCATTATTCCCTTTCATTATTCATGGAGGCTAATGGAGGTTTGGATAGCACCCACAGGCAGACATACTCGGGGAAAAACTCCTGGGGCTGAGAGCTGGATGAGTGTATCGTCTCACCTCTGTATTGTTGATTGCCCCCTCTCCCGTTTGCCCTCTCTTTCTGTTTCCCCTCTCTCCGTCTGCCTCTGACGCTGACACAGGGCTTTACCGGGTTTCGGTGAGTAAGAGCTCTCAGGCTGCTGCATGAGTAATGGGACAGCGAGAGACTCTGGATAAATAAAACAAAAGGGGCGACCGGAACAGCCCATCCTCACGCTGCTTTCTCCTCCCTTTGCATTGCAAATGTAGCAGATTACCAAAGCATCTCAATGCTTCTCCTGAGTTTAACAACACTTTGGAAACAGGACAATCCGTCTCTAATGATACATGTACTCTCTCCTAAGATCATAGACTTTACTGTTTGTTTTCCTCCAGGTGGATCTTCGTGGCATCTTTGTTCCCAGGACTACTCTAAAATAAGCGCTGACGGCTTTTCATCCCTCCCCACATCACACAGACAGAAATCTGACTGAGCAGATACTTTCCCTGCATGAATTATTCAGCACTGAGGAGAATGCTCTGATTCACAGTCGTAACAGGAGGTCCTGAAATGGCGTCCCGTCCCGCACCCCCTCATATATTTTTCAGGCACTGGCAGAGTTTGTGTCATGAGGAGGTATGCGGCCGTAAACGGCTGCAGCCCATAAGCCGAGGCACCGCTCACCATCTGTAGGCTAGAAAAGCTCTGATGATCACTTTCAATCCACACGGTCAACTCTCGAAATGCTGAAGCAACATAACGAGCAGTCCTTACCAGGAAATCACTTTCTCTCATGAATGTCGCATATTTTTGGTTTTTATTGGTTGATGTCAACAGCTGCTTTGTCTGGGGAGCACGATTAAACATTTATTACTTCGAACCAGAACTGTGATCAGAATGTTGATTACATCCTCTCTCCCGCACACACAGAATGATACGTTCAGTCTTAAATATTTACAGATGTTTGTCTAAAAAGGTGTGCTGGAGGTTCTGAAGTCTTGGCGAGACCAAGGCTTCTGTACTTCCTGTTAGTGAAAATGACCGACGGCAGCTGCCTCTCTCGGATCAAACGGCTTTACACGTTGTTTTGAACTTGAAAGGTCCTGCTCAAAGATAGACCCTCCAAGCTCGACTGAAGTCTGCCGCTGCTCACATGGACAAGAAAAGTGTTCTCTAGAAAAGTTTTTATGACTCCAAGCCTTTAGGGCCTCGGTCCAGTTTGTTTTAGTTGTTTTCCTGCTCCAGCTTACAGGATTCAACAGTTCTGGTAACTGTTAGAAATGTAATGGCAGCAACACACCTGATCCACTGCATCTGGACCCAAACATGCATGTTTGGCTGAGTGGTGTGAATAAGGCGCAACCACAATAAGGACAGGATGGTGGTGGCAGCATCATGATGTGGTACTGGTGAAAGTGAATTAAATAAAGACAGAGGGCCAACTTCAAACTCCTCACCTGAAATTAGCAGCTAGATGGTTGAAACTTGGACCCAGCTGAGAGTTCGGCAGGACAACGACTGTGTGTGTGTGTGTGTGTGTGTGTGTGTGTGGGGGGGGGGGGGGGGGGGGGGGGTATATTACACTTTTGGGATAGACTTGCTTTAGACATGTCATCACCAGGAAACCTTCCAATGTGACTCACCCAGTCCTGGGAAAATGAGAGGTTAGACATGAATACGTGTATCGGAAGCAGAATGAGTTTAGCTGAGATGCTGCCCACCAAGTCAAAATAATTATTAGTGTTTGTGCTTGAGCCTGCATGCATACTTTTGACCCCAGTTCATTGTAGAATATTTTAACCTTGCATTGAAAACAATAGAAGACATTGATCGGTACATTTCCCTATTTACTATGACGTAACTGCTCTACAGACGTACACTTCTGACTGATTGTACACACAATAAAAATAAAGTTTCTGCGTTTAAAGATTTGGTTGTTGCTGTAAACCACAGACTAACCAGACTGTGAATGCTTTCCTACACTCCATCTTACACTCATTAGTTGTTACGTGTCACATGTTACAGAGCATCTACTGGTTGTAGGAGGAAGAGCCACTTCATATCTACTGTTGTTTGGCTGCATGAGAGGAAAAGAGGCAACTCTTAAAGACGTAGCCACGTAGCGTCCTTTCAGCTCCCAGCCTGCCATTTCTATTGGCACAGCAATCCATCACATCACAGCGTCTTTGGATTCCTCCTTCTCGTTTCCGCCCACACACCAGTACTTTTTGTTTGTAACGTATTAAATTGGCCCTGTTAGAGCTTTCTCTTTTCTCTTTCAGCGTCTCTGAACACAGAGTAGTCAGACGAGAACTACCCAACTCTGAGAACAAGGTGTTGTGTCTGTCTAATGGCCGATCTCCGGTGCTCTGCTGCTGGCTGACTCTCTGGCTTAGATAATTGCTGTCTGGATTCTCCCAGCTCAGCAGAATGCTCTAAGTCATAATGAGGAAAAAGCTGTGTGCTGGTGCATGTGGCTGTCGGTGTTGGATAGGTGTGCTGATGGCTGCACAGACGGCAATAGCATGGAAGACATAAAACGGAGCACGGGGCACCAAAGCTAATCAGACTCAGCTGATGAAGAGGAAAGCAAAAACAGCAGAGTGGAGTACTTGAATGCAAAAGGGGCCTGGTAAACCAGACAGATGGTAAGTGCACAGTTTACATCCGAGTAGGGCATTTACCAGACTAGCCACTCACTAACGCCATTACTCTCAGACAAAGTCCTTATACCAGGAATTAAACCTGGAAAGTAGCTCATCTGAAATGGTGAAGTCACTCTGACTGACCATCCAACACTGGATCGGGATGATCAGAGCTCAATGAAATAACAAACGTTAAAAAATAAACGTTGTTGTAGTTAGAAATGAAATGATCAAGCCAGGCTGCCTTCTGTGACACTGTTTAAGCCCAATGATGTTTTTGATTACCGTGTGAACAGAGCAGGAGCCGCTTCTGTCCAACGCTGTCGAGTATGAGCAGATGATGTCCAGGTCACTGTTTAGATAAGAGTTAGTACTTGTAAACCAGATCATTTTAGACTAAAGCTACAGTATGTGAGAATGTCAGAGTGAAATAGTCACAAAACAGTCAAATGTGTCGTCGTAATGGAGGGGCGGTGACATTGGAACAGATTCCATTTTTGGCTCTTTTTTAAACACCTTATCTGTGTTAAAAATAACCAGAAATGGAATCTGAAGACAAACAAAGCAAGAATGTACAACAGATGCGTTGAGACAGATTTCATTCTCATCCGTCTGAGGTGTGGGGGTGTCAGGTTTTCTCCTTTCAACACGGTGAAAAGATGGACGTAGTCTGCGTTTAGAAACTGTGAGCCAACGGGGTTACAGAGTCTGCGCCAGCAAACTTTGCTGCGCTAGCACCTGTGATTGGACACTATCAGGCAAAAAGCTGTTGATGAGTAGCTAAAAGAACCAAAGCCAGCAAAGGGAGGATGTTTCCTCTAACCTTTAGAAGCTACGGCCTTTTGTTTTACTCTGGGTGAAGAAGGCTTAGAGGCTAACGTTGAGCTAACAGTGACAATAAGAAGCAATTAGCCTGCTCTCCACTGTCGCTGCATGCTTGCTTAGTATGAGGATTGCTGTATAGTCACTGACACTAGTCAGTGACTTGATGCAATCTGCTGGGTTCCTTATATAGGAAACATTATTTCTGATTGGCTTAATGACCTGACCTGAACTGGAATGTTTATTATGTGAAGGTCCTTGAGACGACTCTTGTCGTGATTTGGCGCTTTATAAATAAACTTGAATTGAATTTTAAGCAGGTAGTTTCCTCCTCCTGGACAAAAGTCTTTATGTTAGGATAAATGTAAATCATTTGGATACAGCTGATACTACAACATTTGGACAAGGCTGACAAGCCTTGCAAATCCACCTCCTTTGCTTTTGCCACTCCTGCATAAATATGTCTGCTTATGATCTCCAAAAGCTGGATGGAGAAGCGGGATATGATCCTACAGCTGTTTCTCAGTGAAACACAAGACACAGCATTCCTGATAATCTGGCTGGACCCTCATCAGCACTTCAAGCTCGTCTGTCTCATTTGCAAGAGATCTCACATTCCCCATCATGATTGATGGATTAAATTCCTCTTCCACTCTGCTTTCTCTGCTTTGCATGGCTCCTGCTCTGCATCCATGTTGTCTTTTTTATTACTTGTTAGGGCTTTTCAGGGTCACACTTTTGACAACATCTGAGCATTTCAAATGTCAATTAGTTGCTTCTTTTCATAGTCAAAACAGAATTATAACAGTTAAATTCCTTCAAGCAACACTTCATTCAGACTGGAACAAAATAAATCATTTAAAAACTGTTCTGGAAACTGCAAAGTGAAGGTTACTGAAGAAGAAAGTCACTCGTATCGAGCTGCAGTTGTGCAGCACTGTTCCATAATAAGCAGATGGCCCATCACAATAAAAATACTAATATTCATAACTCGACTTATTCACTCATGAAGTGGGGCGGATGCGGCGGTGAGGACAATACAAAGGAGACTCTGACGAGTGGCCTCTTGTTCATCCCAACATGAATGCTTGTCCTGACCAAAGCTGCCAGAGTGCAGTTTGACAGTAACAAACTGACCTGAAGCTGAAGAAACAGGTTTAAAAAACCAAAACTGTCACTTTCCTGTCTTAGAAAAGCAACGTGTTCACTTGGGGTTGTAGACGATGTAAGAAAATCACAAAAGCACTGCAGAAGTTTAAGCTGTGTCCTGATGGCAGAATGTGCCCTAACAAGGCCAATAACTAGCTGCATCTTCGTCACCTCAACTTGTCAGAGGTTTGCTTTGTAAGTCTTCATCCCACTTCCAGCTGTCTTCTCATTGGTCCTCTTGGTGTATCCATTATTTGAAAGTTTCACATGTGCTTTGGCTAATGGGGGCTTGATTAATGATGAGGACTCAGCACAACACCATTAGCTTCCTGTCTCCCTCAGGAAAGCGCTGAGGGATGGAGGGAGAGGGGACGTGGAGGGGTGGAAGAAGGGAGGCTTGGATTGAGGCCAGTGTCTAACAGACATGGAGCCTCAGGAGGAAGACAGAGGGTGGGGGAAGACAAGCTAGCTACCGTTTCCCTGAAGTAACACTCATCGTAATCAGGGTAGCAACTAATCTCTGTGGCACCACGCATCGATGTATCCTCTTCTAAGTGGTTCATTTTTACAGCCTGGATTGGGGGATTCAGACAAATTTAATTCAAAGCACAATTAAACATCAGTGAAGCTAAAGATAGCACTTTTACAGCCTCGTTCTCTCAAGCATCCAAACTAAATCCAGCAAACCATCAAGGTAAGCAGCTGCTAGAACACCGAAACTCGACAACAGGGAAACGGATCTGACACAGATGGGTTTGGTTCCTACCCTTGGGCCTAACAGATGCCTGGCTGTCGTCTGCAGCTGCTCTTATCGGATCGACTCCTCGCTACAGTTTCTGACAGCATTATTTACACACCTGGGAGACTGATCAGGTAATAAGCGCAGCAGGACGGTCTCTCCTTCTCCGCTGCTCCACCCAGACAACACTCCTTTGTGTTGCTGTGCTACAAAACTGTTCATGGAGCTTGAACGGGACATTAAAGTGATTCACCACTAACACGGAGCTACAAGCACAGGAGTTAGAGTAAAATTAGGCTGATATGGACACAAGGGGACAATTGTGGCGACAGATTTCAAAGATAATTCGTCATGGAAACTGTAAAGCTTGACTTTGCTTTTGCCATAAAATCAATCTGATTCCAAGGGAGGGTTGTACTTTTCCATGGCTGCTCATCGTCTCTGACCCGTTTGGCTCCATGGACAGTGTCGTGAGACTGAGTGGTGGAAAAGGAATCTGGAGTAATGACTCCCCTCTGTAGGACCAGGCTTATTTAAGGCAAGGCTAGGTCCACATGTAATTATACTGACTTTTGACCTGATCCTCCCCTTAGGACAGTCTCAAGGATGCCTCGGTCTACTGTCACGGCTTTAACGATAAACCTGTCAGATGCTCCTGCCATATCTGGTGGGTTCAAAAGTTCTGGTCCTCTCAGAGGAACGTTGGGACTGTGTGGATTG
>NC_091754.1:64241067-64258567 GCF_043380555.1 Nothobranchius furzeri
TATTATTATTATTATTATTATTAGAGCCATTACAGAAAAGGAGGACGTTCTTAAGGGGGACATATTCCACCTTTTATAAACAAGTCTATTTCTATACGAATAATGTTCACTATGTTCTTTGGACAATGTCGCTGTGACATCATTTGAGGAGCTCAGATACCTCAGAGAGGAGCTTGTAGTAGAACCGCTGCTCCTCCATGTCTAAGGCAGAAGCCACCTTAAGCATTAATGGGTGACGGGTAGCTCTGTGCTCCCGTTTCACAACAAGGTACATTTTAAATGGCTCATAGACGAGTTGTTCCTGCCACAGGTACTTTTTAATCACTTTGGGAGTGTTTACAGAGGCGGCAGAGCACAAAGGATGCAAACAGTGAGAGAAACATGGTATGTCCACTATTGCTGGTGTAGAGCTGGTTTAGCAGTGAGTGTTAAAGTTAAGCCAAGTCATCTAACCTAGAATAAAACACAGATACATTGAAAAGAAAAGGAATAATGTAAGCAGGAAAAGAGGGAAACGACAAGATAAATGAAAAACAGTCGTAGGGGATGACGTTAGACCTGGCGTAGGTTATTACATAAGTGGTTTAGAGTCGAGCTATTTAAATAAGTAACCATTTAGAAATTTGATCTCGTTGATTAAATGTCCAGAAAATGAGTTACAGTGAATTCAGTTGGAGTCCAAGAAGCATCTTTGTTTTCTGAAGTATTCCCAGACACACAGACGGGGTTAGGGTTAGCTGCTGCTGCGGCTGATAGAGCGGTGGAGTAGCTCTAATAATAACAGTACTAATAATAACAGAGGCTTCTATTAGCCTGAGCAAATGCTGAAACCCTTTTAGATACACTATAAATACTCTCAGTGAATGTGTGCTATGATACAATTAATTAGTGAACTTTATTAGCACCTGCTGTGAGACAGAAAACACCCCTCTCTATTATAATGTCACACTCTAACACACCTCCACACAGAGATGATGTGTTTGGGATTTCTGAGCAATCACTTCAGTGAAATAAGTTTCAGCAGGGTTTTGATTATAGCAGCTGCCTCAATCATTCTCTCATTTGCCCATTTGAATAGGAAGCCAGAGTGCAATCGCAATAACTAGCCTTCAAAAGGTTGAGGGGGTATGCTCAGTTGTCCAAGCAGAGTACTGTTTCCATCCTGCAAAAGCATTTATCACAATAAACATTGAACCTAGACACAACTGTGACGTTTGGACTGGCCGAACCGGGGACAGGAGTTGTAAATTAGCACTAGCTGTACATTCTGGATGTGCTGCATAAGCCACGTCTTTAATACGCTGGACAGCAATGTTCCTGTCAGATAAACATTAAATGTCATCAAATTACAAATAAGAGATCAATTCTAGCAACATGGCCTTAAATCCATTTTGTTGTGTCACACGTAGGTTTCAAAACTTTTAGTCAACTTTCAATCAATTCATTTGATCTAATTTGTGATTTTTTTCAAGAGTAACAAGATATATTTTCTAGTTGAGTTACTCTAAATGTATTTTTAAAGAGACCAAACAGCAAATGGGCTTCTGTTGGTTTGTCAAGTTTAAGTCTGAACGACAAAGCAACTCAGGTTCATGAGTAGCTTTTTCCTGGGGCGGGGTCAGATGTTTGTACACTGCAGGCTGTGCGGTATTCCACTCATTTCAGAGAGCAGATCCTCTTGAGGGTTAGGGTTAGGCCACTGCCCCCGCGACCCCACCATGGATGGATGTATAGCTGAATGCAGTCAGGTATAAAACAGAAGCTGATGTTAAACAAGGTTGGATTAAAAGGACGTGACGCCACCAACATCCGGCGGTTACCCTGACGAAGATGGCAGTGATGTCGAAACATGTCGGCGACCCTACATGGACAAGCGGGTTCATACGAGGGATGGATGGATGGATGGATGGATGGATGGATGCCTGCAGCCATGCGTGATCATTAAAGTCATGCTCCAATCAGGTCAAATTTCTCTTTTGTCTGATTTGAAGTTGATTTTTGCCAAAATGTTTAAAATTGCAGTTCAAGACAAATCTGATAATTGTTTGTCAGTAATAGTAATATTTCTGACTTTATAACTGATGGATGTAACCTCTACTAAAGTCAGAGAAAATGTCAAGATTTTAGACAAAAACCTAAAGAAATGTTCACAAATCAGTAAAATTCACCACTATGAAAAGAGTAAAGCAAGTTTTTTTAAACTCTGTGGGATAATTATACTTTATGACCATTGTTTTCTGTAAACTGATGCCACGTTTTAATAAAACGAGACCACAATAACAATAATAATAATAATAATAATAATAATAATAATAATAATAATAATAATAATAATAATAATGATAATAATAATAATATGTGAAAGAAGTGGGCAGTAAAATAGATTTTCTCATTTCAAATTTCCAGGTCAAAGTTCAAGCTAATTAGATCCAAAATCATGTCAACAACAACAATGTTCTCCAGATGGGTTCTCTTGGCGACAACGAGCTGATACTAGCCTTCTGAGAAGTGAAATCCACCTCTTCATCTCTAAATTACAAGCGCTAATGAACACAGTGGACGGGTAACATTTGAACCAGTGTCTCACTGGGAGAACATTTCCTAAAGGCCTGGAAGTCAGGAGAAACATGCTAGGTATTAAAACCTTCTGAAAACCTGACATAATGAGACACAATGACCAGAAAGGGGAGAGTGAGGAAAGGCTTACAAAAGGAACAGACCAGCTTTTCCTGCGATGTCCAGTGCTGCCCTCCTCGTTCTTCCTCCACACAGTAAAAGACAACACATGCTCCAGATGTCAGCGGTGACCAATTAAGTGCTGAAAAGGACTTTTTGAAATGAATCACCTTTTGTCCAAGAGGGAGATCACTTGGCTCAGATTGTATCTGTCTAGTTCTCTCTAAATGGAGTTTATCACCGTATGTACTTCTGTTAGCTTCAGCCCAGCAGAGATGTGTTTTACTGAGCTTCCACCTCTTTTACGTTAGTAGATCGCTGTGATTCAGGTCGTTTGTGTACAGTATGCCTGTGTACAGCATGCCTGTGTACAGTATGCCTGTGTACAGTATACCTGAGTACAGTATGGCTGTGTACAGTATGCCTGTGTACAGTATGCCTGTGTACAGTATGCCTGTGTACAGTATACCTGAGTACAGTATGGCTGTGTACAGTATGCCTGTGTACAGTATGCCTGTGTACAGTATGCCTGTGTACAGTATGCCTGTGTACAGTATACCTGAGTACAGTATGCCTGTGTACAGTATGCCTGTGTACAGTATACCTGAGTACAGTATGCCTGTGTACAGTATGGCTGTGTACAGTATGCCTGTGTACAGTATGCCTGTGTACAGTATGCCTGTGTACAGTATACCTGAGTACAGTATGCCTGTGTACAGTATGGCTGTGTACAGCATGCCTGAGTACAGTATGCCTGTGTACAGTATGGCTGTGTACAGTATACCTGAGTACAGTATGCCTGTGTACAGTATGGCTGTGTACAGTATACCTGAGTACAGTATGGCTGTGTACAGTATGCCTGTGTACAGTATGCCTGTGTACAGTATGCATGTGTACAGTATGCATGTGTACAGTATGGCTGTGTACAGTATGCCTAGTGTGAAATGTACGCCAGTAGGAACTATAAACGTTGTGGATTCACCGGACCGTCCGGGTTCATGAAGACACAGCGGGGTGGGAGTGTGAATTAGTTTTTGTTTGTGTGAAATAGACTTCCAGCGGTGTCAGCAAAGCTTCTTTACCGTCACCAAACCTATTCTAGCCCACAAAGGATCTCTTAATTTAGGACATTTAACATAATTATGCTGGTGCCGTTGTTTTAGGGTGACTGGACCTATTAATGCTTATTACAGCAGTTTTATTTTGTTCCTTCATCACATCCACTTCCATTTTGGAGGCCTGAACAAAATCGAAATTCAAAAGGTTCAGATGCAAAAAAAGTCATGAGACTTGTATTTCCTACGATGAACGTGTAGGGGACTGGTTCACGCTAAAAGCTTGTTTACCAATGCAATTTTGGGAATTGATCTGAAATTGGGTCATTATGTATTTGTACCAATGAAATCTGATCAATTTCACAATAATAAATGTCACTAAAGCTGCGATGTGGAGTTTTCCCCTTTTATGCTTCTCCATATCGAGAGTAGCCAGTTGAGCTGGCTCAGGCATCTAGTTAGGATGCCTCCTAGACGCCTCCCTGGTGAGGTTTTCCAGACATGTCCAACCAGGAGGAAGCCTGAAGGAAGACTCAGGACAAGCTGGAGGGACTATGTTTCCCGACTGGCCAGGGAACATCTTAGGTTTTCCCCTGAGGAGCTGGCCTGAGTGGCTGAGGAGATGTGTCCCGAGGCTGGGGCTGGGCGATATGACGATTTTAGACCGTTTTACGATCTACACATCTGACGGTCTGTCATTTTTGAGAGACCTTTTTATCACGATTCACAGCTCTGCTGTTGAATTTCTGCCTCTGAATGAAAAGGGAACTTACCTCAGGCGAATGACACGCCTTTGTTTGACCCTTAACCAATCAGAGTGAGTCATACTATTAGTGCCCCGCTTGTTTTCACCTGTGTGTGAACAAACATGGCTTCGCCGCGGCTGAGCGACAACGAGGTTTTCGTTCCGAAGAGGAACGCAGGGTTTCCTTAGCGCGCGGTGCTAACAACTTAGCGACGTGACATGTCTCGGAGAAAGCGTAAAAACACGTTGGACGCTTCTTCTGAAGCAGCAAAATAACACCGCTTCTTAAGCAGAGCACGACGCCGCCTCGGCTCGTCCACCCTCTGCCGAGCCGGTGTCGGTACCGACTGAGCTCGGTCACTGGGTCGCTGGAGCTGCGCCGTGACTGCCTGATGGAAAACCAGCGGGTTTCATCAGACTCGTAGTTTCTTGTTTTTGCTGGGGACCCCCTGTATTTTACCGCTCCCTCCTGCAGTCTTCCCCTATTAACATTTAAAATGATTCTGTAAATCCGTGTATCAATAGAAACAATCTCTGCCAGCTGCAGTAAATGTAGTCTCCAAATAATAAATAAGAGGTGCATTCATCTGTGGATCTCCTTTGATCCACATTAGTGATATTCTCAGCACCAGAACAGGGAAGCAAAGAAAGATTCCTGAGTTTGTTAGTAATTTTATTCATTAGGTGCATCTGACCTGTTCTATTTTTCTCTGAAATGAGATCAAATCAGTGCTTCTATGGGTTGTCTCCAATCTGCACTGGAAATTTTTACTTTATTTAGAGACTTGTTGCAGAAAATATTCAGAATGAGCAGTTTTTTGCTACCACAAGCGATCTCTGGTGCAGCCGCACATCAGAGCCGTATTTGAGCTTAACTATCCACTACATGAGCAACTGGGAGCTACATAGTATTTTGAACAAGTTCATGTTTGCACAATATGTTTGCAATTGACATGTTTGCACTTTAAATATGTTTACGATTTTAATTTATGTTAAGTTACTTGAAAAACGAGAAAAACGGATTTTTGTAATAGTTTCTCTCAGGACTTTTATCATCTCTGGTGTGAGTTTAAAATATAAGTGTGTTAGCACTGTGCTGGTTATCCCTAATATGAATAAATGTCTATTTATTCAATGTTTCTCTTCTTTAATACGCAATTGAAGTTATGCTATTCATGGATTAAAAAAAATCATGATTAAATCGAAATCGTGATAAAATATTGGAAAAATCGTGATATTCTAATTTTGCCATATCCCCCAGCCCTACCCGAGGCCCGCCCATCCGGCATGTCTGGGTCTCCTCACTTAGGCTGCTGGTCCCATGACCAGACCCTGAATAAGCACAGGAAAATGATGGAAGAGTGGACGCTGTACTTGTTTTTTATTTGTTTTCCAATCACCACGTTTGACTTAAAGGATTAATACATATTACTTGTTTTCAACAGTTAGCGGTTATTTTGGTTTTTACTACTTATTTTATCATCCATTGTAATGGTTTTTATCGGAACTATTGTGAGGTTTCTATCTGAGCTTTTGTATTGGCTTGTTTCTTATCTGTTAATTGCATTTTATTGCTCTGTTCTATGTTTTTATCTCTGTTATTGTGTGACTGTTCAGCACTTTGGTCGGCCGTATGGCTGTGTTTTTAAAGTGCTATATAAATAAAGGTGGTATGGTATGGTATGGTATGGTACTGTTAACCAGGTGATCCAGATTGTACTCCTATTTAAAACTAATATTACAGCGTCTCAGATGTCAGGCTTAAAGGTTTAGTAACCTAACTATGCGTGTGCGTGTCTATGCATCTGTATTCTGTAGCTAGCTAACATCGTAACTTCTACCACGCTCTCCTTTCTCTTCTGTGACTGTATTTTAACAAACAAGGGCTTCACTGTGAAAACATCTAATGGCAGGTGTCTGATTCATTCTGATCAATATTATTCACACTTAGAAGATCCTCATTCTGGTGTTTGCCTGATCTCAACCCAACACAAACAAACAAACAAACAGACAATAAAAAAAGTCAAATCCTGGATAATCTTTCCTTGACTTTCTACCAATATTACCACTTTTATCAGACTAAATCTGCTTTGCATGGAGCTTAATAAACGTTCACATTTGAAGATAGAAACAACCAGCCAGAAGTTTTTATTACATTTACTTAAAAGTATCAACATACAAAAAAATATTAGTTAAGACTTTAACAAACAAAATACTCTTTTCTGTAGGTGTAACAGTACAGTACTGGGTAGTTTATTATGTTTTACTGAATAAAATAGTTGATTTTCAACGCTGAGTCAATGACAGTCTGCAAAATCAATCTCACACACCTGTCCCAAGCAAAGGCCACAACCTATGAAATACAGCTGAAAGTGGAATCAGTTCGACCATAGCTGCCTGAAACATAATCCCAACGACGTCTATAATTACAACAAAGATCCACATTTTGCTGAGAAAAGCGAGTATGCCTAACAACTAATCACATCACCCTGGCTGTAGCTAATTGGTCAGGACAGAAGCTAATTCTTTTGTGTGGTGGAGTGGTGAAGAAGAGCAAACATGGTACGATCCAACCAGCAGGTACACGCGTTCTACCAGGCTGAGCTAACCCTAACCCTGAAACGGACAGGATTTCTGACACGTGTCACACTGCAAGAAATCACAACTGCAGTTTAGTAAATGTACTCACCATGAAGCCATTTAGAGTTATTGGCTTTGACAGACCAATGCTATGGCTGAGAAACCTTACATACACCAAAAATCCTCTCCTGGTCTGAGTGAGTGCAGCGTCTCTAAAATAGAAACTCACACAGAAGCTCCAGTTCAACCGCTGAGCTGTATTCTAGCAGGCTCAATGTAGCGTAGCCAGAGGCCAGTATTTACCTTACAAATAACCAGAATCTAACGTTGTCATTTGCAGACACAAACATCCCATCTGTCTGGCAGGCACAAGACCTTGTTACGGATCCAGGACGCCATTACATCTTTACTCATGGTCTCGTGCAGAAGACCTCCGCTCTCTGAACAAAGTTCATCTTCCTTGAATCATAAATGACTTTACAACTTTATAGGTTGATATAATCAAATGTGTTGAACGAACAAGATGTTTAAATGTTTAAACATGTTGGAATAATGTGTGCATCAATCAGTGATGTGTTAAAATGAATATTTTTCCTGCAATGATTCATTTCAGATCTTAAACTACACCAGATCAGTATTTGTTGAAGTAACAAGTGAATCTATCAGTGTACTCATACATCATAATAATAGTATTAATGTTTTAACATTCACTTCACATAAATGTGCAAAAACATTTTCACTTCACACCAAGTGAACCTCTGAGTATCTGAGTGAAGGCGTGACTTCTGAGGTATTTTGTTAACACCCTCGTAAACGTGTCACATTCTGATTTGTCTAGAATTTGTAAACAACATTGACTAAATACAGGAATCACGTCCTGATCTAGTCAGTTCTCCTGCTGCATCCTGGTTTAGTCGACCGGTGAGCAAGCATTTGGAACCGGCCTATCTTTTGACCTCAAGGTCAAAGCCTTTCTGCAACGCTTTTGAGTGATTTCAGACACAACGGCTCTTTAGAGATCCACCCAACCTAACCTGCAGACCCTGGTTGCACCTCATGGCTGGACTAGAAATCTGAATTCAAAGAGATTCCTGTAGCCACGACGTCCGGTAAATCACCGCTCTGGCTGCCTTTCGTCCGAACCGTCGATGTGCAACCGTCACACAAAGGGTGCATAGACTCAGCACGATTGCATCGAATGGTTTTATAATTAAAGTTTATCTTATCAAACCATGCAGCCACATGGGTTTTACAACCCAGACTCTCAGATACTTAAAGGTTTTGCTAAAACACCTAGCTTCCATTCCATCATTTCATTCATAATGCGTCATGTATCTGTGTATTTAATCAGTTTCCCTCTGGGATTATTAAAGTACTTTTGAATTGAATTGAATGTACAATCTTTAGTTTAGGAAAATAGGATTAAAATCATTTTTATATCTATATTCTTGACTCTGTCTGAATTAATGTGAAAGGATGCATGTCCCCTGATTAGTCAAAGAACCATGGTTGAGACTGCTTGAGTCAAAGCTCGGGATTTGAAGTGCCGTATAGAAAACCCAACACGAAGCTGGTTTGAATCCACTGGGAGTTACTATGTACAGAGGCAATTCCCGTTATCCTCTTACAGCCACTTGGAAGTCATTTCTCCAGTGTCCTGGTTGACTTCAGACACGTTTCCCTAGGGGAGGCTTTCTCACAGACACAGATGGATTTAAGATGGCTTAACCTTTAATAACCATTTAAAAAACTTTCACGCTTTTCTGTAAACCCTCAAAGACCTCACCAGGATCAACTTTGACCACATGATTAATAACACAAAGTAATAAAATTCAGAAAAGGCATTTTGTGTTCTTAGTTGTCAACTGTCATCATCATCCTGTCTTTGTTTTTATTTTGTCTTCTAATTCACATTTTGTGCACTGAATACTGGACATCATTGCTCTGCCCAACTCCAAATGAATCTTTCATTTCATAAGAGAAGCTAATATATCCTTAGGGTTAGCTATTTGTTAAAATCATAAAAAGTTGACTGTGCTTAACCCAAAAGGGTATAATACACTTAAGCTTCTCTTAATCGGACGACAGTCTACGTTCCCGCCATGACGTAGACTCATGCTGTGATCAACACTGGCAAACTGGTCATGTTAGTTGTTTCATGTGTTGTTTTCATTTGTTATTAAATGTTGATAATGGCTTGAAAACAGATGTGTTTAGTTGACATAAAATGACTTGTTGCACATTTTGATAGTTGTTCTTACCAAACTGTGCTTACATTGCTAGTGTTTTCCAGTGGGAGCCATTTTAACTTTGAACCTTTTTAATGCAGTTTGTTCTCTCTGTATTCCTGTAGTTCCCCCTCCCTCACTGTTTCACTACACAATGAGAGGGTGAGTTAGTGAAGGTGCTTTTGGCATGTCTGCGACTTTCTTTGCTCAAGTTATTATGTCGAGTATTTATTTGCACTGTCTTTGTAACTTTGCTGTTTTGTCTACAAAAACAAGTTTAATGGACATGTTGAAGTTTCCCATGACAGAAAACAAAACACATGGACTCCACATCACCAAACAAAACACATTCTGCAAATGTTTAGTATAATTCCAGAGTACGAGTTCTAGCACCATCATTCTTTAATAATAACAGTATCTCAAACTAAAGGACATGCTGCTGTTGCCTTTAGGTGTGCACCAGAAGACTTCAGTGTCCTAGATTCAAATCCAGTCAAAAATGTGCCATTTGTAACGGTTCTGGTATTCAACAAACTGAATCAGATTTCTATTAATACATATTCTATAGCTAACTGGTGGAAATTAGGCCAGACAGAAATGAAAAGTTTGGCTCCATTGACCTAAAGCGTCTTCATCACTTACGTAGTGCTGCCAGTATGCTAGCTTGAATAAAGCTGGGCTAGCAGCCCTGAGGGTTGGTGTTCATTTGTAGAGGCACTGATCTGGGCTTTTTAGTCCAGCCAGCTCAATTTATATAACACCTTAGTGCAAGGGATTATCATGGAGCTTTGGATCCCCAGCACTCCCAAGACCCCATTCACTGTCTGCTCAGGCAAGTCAAACCAGTCCCAAGCACATTGCTGGCCAGAGTCCACCTAATGACACAAAATAAATCTGGCCGATGAGCGATGGAGGCATTAAATGAGGCTGTGAGGAAGGATATTGAGGTGGGCCACCGTGAGTGGAGCACTGGTCTTGTAATTTGTATACCTGCAAATCAGCGACAAAAGAACACACGTGGGGTTGAAGCCCATAAGCCTGTTGGACTGCGACAGGCCACTGAATACATAATAGTGTTCCCATGGATGTTTTACTACGACGTCCTAAAACTGCTCAGTGTAAGCAAAATGTAAATCGTGGAAAAAGAAAAGCTCAAGGACATTTTTCTGTGTACACTCGCTGAGGACAGCCTTGGTGGAGACAAGAGTAAGACGCGTGGTCAGACGGATGTACCCAGTCATCACCAGCAGTCCCAAAACCTACACAGTCCAAAGACAAAAACGTTATCAAACATGTTTTAAATGTTTTTCTATAACCATGTCCATGTTTGTTTAGCAACCATGAAGACATCTTCTGTTTGTTTACAAGCCATTCAAATGTTAAAGCCCATCAGAAGCAAGTGCTGAAAATCTCTCTTCAATGAAACAGTGTTAATGTGGAGTCTCGTCACTTCAGAAAGCTCATTTTCCCAACCCTTAGACTGTTTATGTGGGAAGTTGATCAGTGGTGATAACAGGTGTGCTCCTATCCCCAATTGAAATGAAAAGTAACATTTAAATGACAACCCTTTAGTAAGTTGGGGTATACATTTGAGTCGTGTTGTGTATGTCTTGGATAACGGATTATCGAATGAGTCAAGAGTACCAAGATCAACAGAAATGTTAAATCTGCTGTAAGTGGCTTATTAGTGTCACCATGGTAACCATAGCCTATGTATTTGGGGTGATCCTGGCAACTACACACCAGTGCTATAGAAGTGCCAACACATGGGAGCACAGGCGTTCTGAACCACCTGTAGACGGTTCAGGGAGGTTCTGCTCAGACACGTGAAAAGAGAGTTACAGTAGTCTACGCGTGAGGAGATGAAGGTGTGGAGAACTGAACTGAAATGAGAATCCAGGGTGAGAGCTGGGTCAAAGGTCATACCAAGATTCCTGACAGAAGGTTTGGTGTGGGAAGCAAGCTGACCAAGAGAGTCTCTGACTTTGGGAACCAGCTTGTCTGGGGCACAGATGAGGATCTCAGTCTTATCTTCATTCAGCTGAAGAAAGCTCCCACCATCCAGGTTTTGATAGAGTCTAAGCAGGTGTGTAACAGCTGCAGCTTAGACATCTCATGGGGCTTAAAGGAGATGTATAGTTGGATGTCATCTGCATAAAGATGGTAGGAGATTCCTTTGAAGGAGCTCAGGATGTGCTGAAGAGGAAGCAGATAGAGGAGGAAGAGCAGAGGCCCCAGCACAGAACCTTGTGGGACACCATGGGTAAGGGAGGTGGTGGAGACGGCCACAGAGAAGGAGCGCTCAGAGAGATAAGAGGAGAACCACTCCAGAGCAGATCCATAAAGGCCTGCCCAGTAAGAGGAGTGAATTTGCAAATCCATTAAAGAAACATAGACAACTGAATATTTAGTAAATGATCAAACAAAGGTGAATATATCATAGTAAAATCTCTAAAAACGATGATTATGATTGTGTAAAATATATCAGATTACTAGTTCAGAAAAGTCCAAATGTATCTGTTTTTACTTAAAATGATGTTTACGGTAAGTTGTTGTTGTTGTTGTTGGTTTAACAGCTGGGTTTTCTCATTTGTTCTGCCAAAAATAACATTGCTTATGTGAGCATTATTCAGAATAGTTTGCCTATTTTCTCTATTGTACTGTTACCAACAGTCATAGCACACACGTCGTCAGTGAGCAGATAGTTTAGATGCACTTTACTGGATAGGGTTTTCACCGCTGTGGGAGGAGATAGGACACACACTCCGTGCCACTCTTAACATGAAGAGTGAACCATAGCAAGCCAGACGGACTAAAACCCAAATGAAGCGAGAAAGACTGAACACGATAATCATCTCCTCCATGCATGTTGATAATACTTTAGCTGCTGAACATATTGAAACGATGCTTCCATAACAATAGGAAACGGATTCGGGGGTGAGACCATGCACCCCGTTTGTCATTGTGACAAAATACCTGATAAAATCCACAACATTCATAAATTATAATTTTGCAGCGTAAGGGTTATGGTGATAATAAAACTGGAATGCCGCTCGACCTGGCTGGTATTCAGCTGCTCAGAGAGCATCAGCACCCGCCTAATCTGTCCACTACATCTATCTGCAAGCCAAAAGGTACGCGGGGCAAAAACCGGTTAGCAAAAGCAATATGCCTGCAGAAGCATTCAGCTGAGTTTGCAGTCTCTTCCTCTCTCCTCTTTGCCTCACCTCCTTTGAGTTTCCTGCAGTACGTGTCACTGGCCTTTGTAGGTGAAGGATTAAATTAGTTTTGTGTGGGTGGTTGACAGCCTGTCAGTGTCATTTCATCGTGTTTGTTTTCAGATTATCTGTCGTTCTTCCGTGTGCTTCCACAACGGTCTCTCTGAAGGCGTTCCGAGAAGAAATAAAAACGGTTTTGTTTCTCATTTGTATGTGTGCACAGACTGGAAATGCAGCAAGCTGCTTTCTTAGGAAGACAAATTGTTTAAAAAATAAAAGACTTATTTAATCCTAGCGGTTCAATTTGAAGAGCATTTCATTTCTAGCAAAGAAGGCTGAGGTAGCCACATGTAAACATGCAGGATGAAAAATATCAAAACACGTAAAATCCACGGGCTCATGCAGCTCTGCATCAACACAGAAAAGAACAGCCCGTCTTTAACTAAGCTGGAAAACCTCAAGTAACTGTGACAGGCAATTTACTGATTATATTAATGCGAGTGTAAAACATGACACCGACACTGTAATGGCTTCTGTGACGTCTCCAACTGACAGCTCTATTTGTGTCTCCGGCTGAGTGTGGAGGACCACTCTGTGCAGGCCGGTGTTCGGTTACTCTGAAAGCACAGAACGTCAATACGATGGCTTTGGTTGGTGGAAGCCATTGATCCAATGCAGAGCGGAGGAAACCAGAGAAAGAGCAGAAACACTGAGAGGACGAGTCATTTACGGTGCAAACAAAGGGAAACAGAGACCAAACTAAGGCGCAGATTAGCTCGTTCATTTCCATGTCTTTGATTTTTGCTTCATAAGGAACAAATAATCAGTTATTCATTTAGATTTCAGAAGAAAACTGTGCAGCTTTGCATTATTATGACATGTTTTTGGTGTTTCAGGACCCATCCGCTCTTCTCTGGTTGGTTTTAAACACAGGAGCACTTCATTTAATCGTCTCTATGGTTCAGAGATTAACAGATTTTATTCTGAGAAAAACTGAGATTATTTAAAAAACAATGGTAAATGTTGGCTGGCCTGTACAACCCCCCAAGACACTTTACAGCACTATCAGTGTTACGGCCCTTCTATTCTTCTGTATTTTAATTCAGTTCCCCGGTTCTCTCTTCCTGTGAGTGAGAGGAGAGTAAACGCAGCACCTGACTACTCCACACCTGCACAGCTTCATTTGCACTCAACCAGCTGTCCCAAATAACAGCCAGCCAGCCCGTAGCTTCTGGGAGCAGCAGACCAGAGAGGTTCTGTCTGGAGGGAATTCCAGAAAGAGAGATTTTCCCAAAACCAGGCTTTCTTGTGAGATTCCTGGTGTAACCACCGCTAAATCGGTTCTACAAACGTGGCTAGCCTGAAAACCATCCCAGTCGCCATGGTAACACATACCAGAGAACATACTAGAGAACAAATCTGCTCCGAGGCCGGCTAGCAGCTAAGCTTACTGATGCTTTGTGAATATGATTGTATAAATCAAGTGACGTCACCTTTTTCTTGTCGGTGGCTGGCAGGTTGCCAGCTACGAGGTGGTGACTTAGCGACGCCGCCGGCCCACAGCGGTAGCAGCAGCTGCAGCTTCGTTCTTGATGGCTAAATTATTAATAAATCCGGAGTTTAAATTTGTAAAATTGAGTCCTGACTGGATTTGAATCTTAACATTTGTTGCATTTAATCTTCAATTCTGGATGTGTAATATATGTGCTAAACGTATATTTGTGACACACGATTTACAGCGTTAAGTTTAGGGTCACATGACCACCACCCGCGGTTATTCTGAAAACTCACAGCTGCTTAGCAAAAAAAAGTCATCGAGTCTCTAAACATCCTGATCGTGGAGCAGAACATGAAAATGACGTAGAAATGATGAAAACAAGAGCCGAAGCAGATTCTTGCCGTTGCCATGGAAACGTGTAAAATCTTCCCGTTCTAACTGAATGGCGCCGGCTACAAAGTTTCTTTCAAACCGCTCATGGTCTCTATTTTAGGTCTGATATGTTTGTAGCTCTCGTAGGCATGCATGAACAATTATTGCTCCGTCTTGACGAGGCTCTGTCCTTTACTTCCATTCTCATTTATCTAGCATCGATTAACAGGGTCTGCCTGTGGACGCGTGAGCCATGATTTCCGATCCTCGCTCGGATCAGAGGCGATTGAATCCACCTGATAATCGTTTGTGAAGCTGGCAAAGCCGGGAGGGGAGAGGAGCACCTGTCATGTAGGGATTTATCAGGAGATGCCGACGTTCTAAACCCCGTTCTGTTGTCTCCTCAGCGGCATTTGTTTAGTAAATTAGTGTTTACGTAACAACTTTGTGCCATTTGGATGCTTTGAGAAAGTCTCTGTTTGAACCGCTTAGCATTTTCCGTGTGAAGGAAGCTTTACACTGGCGTTGGTTTAAATGAGACTGGACCAGTTCAGAGGAAGTTCCACGATGGTCTTCTAACACGTGTGTATTAATTTGGTTAATTAGAGATTTTTGTCGAAGTTATTACTAGCATTGTGTTTCCGCTGCTTTGTCCTTTTAGTTACTCTTTGTTAATCTGCGTGTTGGGTTTTTGTAAATAAATGTTGTTCAGTGAATTTACCACCAGAACACGCGTCCTCTCTGTTACCCCGGGCCCCGCAGACAGCCTGGAGTGCAACAATCTTTCCTTCAGCCACACAAACACATTCAGAAAGAGAGATTTTTATGAAGGTGCGTCCGTGTCGCTGAGAGGTTTAGAAAACAACGAGGCAGCTTAGTGACATGTTCAACTTCATGGACTCTTACAGGTTGGTGGTTTATGTATTAAGGACTCCATGTGATTAAATAATAGGACAACATGAGAAAGGTGAGGATAATTTGACAATCTTCAGTAGAATTGAGTAATAAAACGCAGAAAAACAAGTTTTATGCAGATCTGTCATTCGACTCTTTTCAGAAGTTGAGTGATGAAAATTATAGACCCCAGTAAAAAACAGAGATTCAGGAATCACCTGACCTAAGAATGTATTTTATTTGTATTTTGATACCATTTGATTCCAGTTATCAGACGGCTCCCTTTCACATGCAGTTAGTTCATTTTTGGCTAATTTTGAATTTTTGAAATTGTGTCACAGCTGATTAACTCTCTTACCTCTCTGACCTGCTGCGACCTTACACACCGTCGGACTCACTCAGGTCAGCAAATCCGATGCTTGTAAAACCCCCAAAGGTGTGCTGCAAAACCGGGGTGGGTGGGTGTGTGTGTGTGTGTGTGTGTGGGGGGGGGGTGGGGGGGGGGGGGGGGGGGCTGTACATTCTTAAAATCCAAACCTGTGGTATGATTTCCTCTGCAGGCCAGAAAGGTCCTTTTACTAAACGCATTTGATTAAAAAATCCCTTTTCATCCCTAGCTTTTGAAGAAATGATTGTTTATAAGTCATGTGATTATATTTGTTGTAGGTAAAGCAGAACTTCACTAAAATGAAGAGGTTTGCTTGCCTCTTCTGTAAATCCTACGCTGTCATTCTAAACGGCTTTAATTTCATGTAGACTCGGCTGACGTGATAGACTGATGCTGATAAAACCAAGTCCTTTGGTTTGAGTCTCTGACGGTAAATCCTGGATTCACTCAGAAATTCTTAAAATTCAATAATAATAATAAGTCAGAGGTTAATCTCTTTGTTACTTTCTGTTCTTAGTATTTTGACAGATTCTAAGACAATACTCAGGATTCTGAAGGAATATTAGCTTCTAAGCCAAAACACATCTAACATGCTGTCAGGTATTTTCCCATTTAAGGTCCAGGACCATGCTAAACCCACTTTTTGGAGCTTTTGACCATTTTTTCTTTATTGTTATGTAACCATACCCCAAAGGAATTTTTAGCTTCATGCACGCAATTGCCTGTCACAGCTACCCCCCCCCCCCCCCCCCACACACACACACACACCCACCCATCTAGGGAGTATTTCACATCCTCCTCCTCCCCCGGACTGTAAACACCAACACCCGGCATCTCTGTGTAGCTAGCAGTTAATCTGAACAGGTTATTTCTTCTGTATCTTGTCTGCACTTTAAATCTTGTCTTAAACAAATCAAATAAAAAGATTTTTGACTGCAAGAGGAACAGGATCCATGTTCAGTCTTCCGTAGAAGAGTTTAATCTGCAGTAATGGTTGGATTTTATCTTCAGGAGCTCTCAAAACCCGCCATAATGAACCATGATGTCACAGACTGCTTGTTAAACAATCACAAGTGCTGTAGTGGGTTTTCTTCCAATCACCATTCCAATGTTAACAACACAATCGATAGCCCCGAGCTGCGACTACAACCAAAATGCCAACTGCTAGCCGCTGGCTCTGTTATAAAGTTTAGCATGTGACTGTCAGACACAAAGCAGTACTGATTCAGACCAGCTGCCTTCTCTCCTTCCAGATGTTGTGTTTGTGTCTCCACGGGCGCACACGCATTAGCAGCTTGACCCTCTAAAGCCGGGCGTACACGGTGCAACTTTATCACTTTTTTGAGCCGATTTTCCACTCGTGCGAGAATCCACGACATCGAGGCGAGTTTTGCGCTGAGCGGTCGTGTAGTGTACAGGGGGTTACGAGAGGCGATTAACACCACGTGACCAGCTACCGATCAGCAATCGTGAGGTCGCATGGACTTCTGGCGTGTTTAATATTTCGCTCGTCCCTCGTGAGGGTATCGCACTGTTGAAGCGGTGCTGCGAGCAGCTGCGACCCAAAAAGTATCAGAACCGCTCACGGCGCATACGCAATCCTGCATCAACACCACTCCCCGCTATTTCCCTAATAACACACGCTGTTCGTTTTTATTTCTACACGTTTTTTTACTCACAAAGGTTGTCAATAAAGCGTGTTTGTCGTGTTCATGTCAAATTAAACTGATCACAAAACACAGATTTACTTTCTTTATTTCGTTTTCCTCATCCAACCCCCATAAACCCCTGTGTGTCCTCCTGCAGCACTCCCGAAGGACAACAGGCAAGACAAAAAAGTCTGACG
>NC_091754.1:64266067-64281067 GCF_043380555.1 Nothobranchius furzeri
TGAGATCTATGAGGAGATTAAAAATGCAGATGGGCTGCAACAGCGCTATGTGTTGGTCAGGTGGTCTTTTCCAACCCTAACCCTTCCACAGCTGAGTGCATGAGCCTCGTCATAAAACTGATCCAAATCGGTGTGGAACTCAAACTGGAAGAGAAAATAGAGATTATTGTGCCGCGTTTGCTGTTTAAAAGCTTTCAGTCTTAAGACCTCGTTAATGACACAAACTTCTCACAGAAATGTCCTTGTTTCTGTTTTTTTATAATCTCAGATTAACCCAGACCTTTTTGCTTCATTTATGCTAAATGCATCGAGGAACATTAATCCCACGCACGTGTGGCACTCCTGAAAGGCATGGCGTGCTTTTAAACGTGTCTCTGTCTGATTTACAGAGAATAAAGAGTTGAAACCATTTAAAGATCCATTTGTTGTTATCCCCACACGGGCTGCTGTTTCACTCACAGCTGCTGTTGGAAGCTCAGGCAGACTGAACAGACCTAAGGTGGTGGGGGTCATACATTCAACACATATTATTAAAATTACAATTTCCAAAAGTAGAAATAAAATTGATAGATTTCCTTTGAGGTCACAAACTACAGGAAGCAGGAAATAAGCGTGGGCCCTTGGTTTAAAGAGCTGCTTAGTCTGGCTGCACACGGGTTTTGTGACCCAGCTGTCTTCTGGAACTGACAGAGGAGCGTGTGTAAAACGAAGGTTCATGAGCAGGTTGGGACACGAGCTGCTCTGCTGCTTTTGGGATTTCTTTGACAACAACGATGCCCTTTGGTCCTGGCTCCAGTGAAACGTCCTTAGCTCATCCATCCCGTCAGAACTGACCTCTATAAACGAGAGCTCTTTACAACAGGTATGTATATATCACATCGGGACGGCGGTGGCGCAGGAGTTAAGAGCTCGCCCCGTAATTGGAAGGTTGCAGGATCAAGTCCCTGCGCAGTCTGTCGCTGTTGTTGTGTCCTTGGGCAAAACACTTAACCCCCCTTGCATGCAGGGGGTGTTCGGAGGGACCAATGGTGCCAGTGTACGGCAGACTCGCCTCTGCCAGTGCGCCCCGGGGCAGCTGTGGCTTCAATGTAGCTCATCACCACTAGGGTGTTGTAAAGCATCTTGGGGGGCTCCAGGACTCTAGAAGGTGCTATATTAATATATGGACCATTTATCACGTCGTTCAGGATCTTTCAACAGAAATCGCTGCACCTTCTTTGGATTTGATTTGCTATTTTCTACTAAAAGAACTTTAAAAATGCACGAGCATCAACACCTTGCTCGTGGGCTTCCTGCTAGTGCTGACAGCAGACCAAGCATGCCAGCTCTGCAGCAGAGAGATGCAGAGACACAAGCGTGTCATCCATCTGCTCTAGTCCCTCGGTACTCTTCACCATGGCAGAGGTCACATGCTCTCTGGCTCCAATGTTACACCCAACACACACAAGCACCCTCTCCCTGTGGCTTTCACCCCGCCTTCTTTCTACTGCAGGTTTCCTTAGATTAGGAGCCGCTACTCTTTCATACTATGCAGTAATGGCTCGGTTGGGCTTTCTCTTTTCTTTTGATGCCAAAGAAGCAAAAGGTTTTTAACTAAATTCAGCACAAAGAACATCTCTTTCAAAACTAACGGCATCTTTTAGATGTAGTGAAGGGATAGAAAATGAAAAGTATTTCCAATGAATGCATTTTCTAGCAGTAGGAAAACACACTTTTGGATGTATACCCTGTTCAAATACTAGTTTTAATGCTAACTTTCTCCTGCAGAAGTACAGGGTTTACTCAGTCACATGTCTAGTATGTAGCAGTCCTCCACAAGAAGGGAGTTCACCATGAAGAAGTGTCTGAATGCCTCTTCATTATCAGCAGTTAGAGGTGAAAGCTCGAGCCTGCAATCATCCTTTAGGAGCCGGCCCATTCATTCCATTCAGTCCCTATTAACAGTCATTCATACACTCAAAACTCTGTTTATTTTCTCTGAACATTTAGTTTTATTTCAGTGGGCAGAGATCAAATACTGCATGAATGTGTGTTCCTCTACTATGTAATTAGTGGTTCTTATTATAAAGGGTGAAATCTCCATTTATGCTTCAGTAAAGGATCAGTCCGATGCTGCTTTGCCAGTAACGGTATTATTGTGTTTATTCAGAAAACATTTAAGTGTTAGGAAAATACGCAGACATATTACGTACTTTAAGAGTCCTAATAGGTGGGTGATAAAAAGATAGCACAAATAGAATCCAGATAAAGGAAAACACTTCACTGTTTCCTCTATTGTACCTTTTATTTCAGCCGAGTCCACCCATCCCAACACTTTGGCTCGATGCTAACATCCCTGCAAACACATCACATCCTGCTTTTTACTAACATTTCAGATGAATAAAAATGTATGGTTCCAAGTTAAAGGGGGTCATAAGAGTACGTAACAACTTAGGTAGCCACATAGGTTGTCATACATGATGGGAAAGTCCATGTTTGCCGTACAAACATAGAAGCTTTCCAATAGGAACCACATGTGGCGACCATACCTGAGGAATACTGTTGCTCCATAAATACGCTAAATGTTTTCATTTATTATCTATACGCTATAATCAGCTTCAAAGGGCCTCTGGTGCACCGATTTCACATCTATCTATCAGAGCTGAGCCTCAGACGACAGAAGTCTTACTTCCTGATATTTGGACGTATAGGATTGATAAGAGCAACGCTAATTTACCGCCGACTGTTTGTTTTCCAACGTTGATGTTTTATCTCCAGAAATACCACAGTCCTGGAGGACCCTGGTGCAGTTGCTATTGCTTAGCTTCTAGCAGTCGAGACACTCTCTGCTGTTTCCTGGACGATAAAACAACAACAGCCTTCCCCGTCGTCAGTCCAGACGGGTGAGACCATGAATGTTAGTGACCGTGTGACGTAGATCTGTCAGGATTTTCTAATCCTAGAGTTTCACCGTCTGTTTTATATAAAGCAGGAGACAGGTGAGAATCAGAGATAATCAGAAATAACCATTATAAGATGGTTTTGCAGCGTTTCACACCTTTAACTAATAACGTGTGTGTGTACGTTTATAACTAACCTTGAGGGGACTACATGTGTGCTTTTCACCACTGGCGGGGGACATCTTGATTATGATTGATAAAAAGCAGGTCTGGGGCCTCATTTATCAAGCTAGCTTACGCACAAAACGGGGTCGGAAAACTGCGTCAGCAACTTTCCACGCAAACTTTGAGATTCATGAAAGAAAACGTAGCGGAAAAATGTGCGCAGCTTTAAGTTGACTAATGACCTGGCTTAAGGTTGGTTTATGCTTGATGCTTCCGCGAGGTTCACACAGCTCCGCGCGGCGAAATTGCGTCATTTTAACAACCACGCCCCTCCACCGCGTCTCCGCACGGCCCAAAATTTCCACAACGCGCACCTCGGAAAATTTCTAACCACGTGGACGGACGGACGCGGAAAAACATGGCGGACCGGCAAGAACTAGTATGGCAGAGGTTGGTAAATACAAACATTTGTATGATTCAGCTCTCAGAGATCACCGTGATCAACATGTTGTCAATAATTCTTGGAGAGAAATAGCTCGCACTGTCGGAAAAGACGAGGATGCTGTTAAAAATGCTGGAATGCCATGTTGTAAACAGTGATTTCTACTTCTACTATGGTGTAGTGTTGGATGCATGCCGTAGAGCTCCATGCTGCCCCCTACAGTTTGGGAGAATATTGGCTCACCGCAGAGACAAGCCGCATGAACCATAAACGCTGCGAGTTGTGAAGCGCGTTCCAGCCGCGAGCCGCATCACCAAGCGGGAAGTAAACACGTCAAGCATAAACCAAGCTTAACACACATGTTGGACATGGAGAGCACCTGCAGTGCCGCTGCTGAGAAGATACAATTATGATATCCTGCAGCCTTATCACTTGTACCCACATGCACACACACACACGCACGCACGCACGCACGCACGCACGCGCACGCACACACACACACACACACACACACGCACACACACACACACACACACACACACACACACACACACCCACACACACATTGTTCTTGTGAGTCCACGACAGACGAAACTCAGCTGAGCCTGAGAAGCCCTCTGCCAGAGAGGACACATAATCCTGTACCTGAGCCTCCAAAACAAACACCTTACCCTCACAGCGAGTGGCTGAAGCGTTCCATAATGTTGTGTGTAGAACTGGGAATGTCAGAAGGCTGGTGATGCAAAAATGATTTCCCCAAACCTTTGCTTTCATAAAACTCTCAGCTGTTCGAGGGCTCCGTTTGTGTCTGCATGTCTCAACTTCCACATGCATATTAATACTGCACTCCGGGTTTATTCACCGACAGGCTCATTTACATGCAATCAAGCACCGACTTTACCCTCCAACATGCAAACCAAAGATCTCCACATGGGAATCAACACCTTCAGGAGCTAAACACCAAGCCTGAGTCATCACACACCATGTTCCCGCCAATTAGGGATGTTGTTTTCCATGTCCATGGGCAAGGCTGGGAATCATGCGGGAAGCCCACAACACAGAGGGAGTCATTTTGAGAGTGGGGGGGATGCACTGCACGCAAGCTCGTCTCCATTGCTAAGGCTGGGACGTAGTCTGCAGGGATCCCTGCAGACCCCAGAGATCTACTTTGTTTTTTACAACTAGTAAACAAGCTGTTTTATTCACCGCGGTGTGGCTGCACACATCAAAGTACATCACACCGGGAACATTAGAGCTACAGGAAATGAGGATGTAGAACGTTAAGATGGAAGCAGAAAGGATGGGTGAAACTATGTAAGTCTATGCTTAAAATGTTTATGAGCTCAAATACCAAAAGATCGAATTTACCTTTCAGAAAAGGTTGTGTGACACGTGTTTTTAGTTTTTACATGAAGCTAATTTAGATTATTGTATTAGATATTTATGTGTTTTATATTAATGGTTGTTAAACTCACTATGGTGTGTTTTGTTTGGAGCTCTCCTCATAAACAAGAACTTTTTAACCCTTTAATTCAAGTAATTCTCCCAAAAATAAATAAATAGGGGAGATGGTGGCTGAAAAGTTAGGTGACCGCCTCGTAACTGAAGGTCTGTTCAGTCTGCAGTCATCGTCTCCTTGGGCGAGCTGACCCACCGTAGCTGCTGGTGGTGGCTGGAGGGACTGCCTTGCCTCTGTCAGAGCTGTAGCTCCATTGTAGCTCCTCCCCAGCAGTTTGTGAATGCCTGATTGAGTTGTAAAGCACCCTGGGGTGTTGTAGAACCCACAAATCATGAAATCACAGTCTTCATGAGATGAGTCCAAACCCAAGCCAGCCCCCAGCTCCATCTCACCACCCGGATCCTCCTCTTTGTAAACTTGGAAAACTCCACCAGTGTGGACGCTCATTATTCCACCTCCACCATCATTCTCACTGCATCAGGCTTCATTAACTCCTGACCACACATGGCGTGCTCCACCATCTTGCCTGTCACCCATCAGCATGTGACTTGCTGATTGAGTGACAGATGAGTGATTAGCGATTAGCACCGCTTTCTCCCACATCCTCACACCGCTGGGTGTGGGAGTGATGAGGGGGGTGGAGGATGTCTGGTAGGAGTTCAGGGAGGTGGTGCGAGCGGCGTTCCAGGACATTGCTTACACGAGGTCTGACGTGAGAAGAGACAGAACCCATACATGTGAAGTCCTCGGGGCTGTTTTAGTCAGAAGTGAACGGGCTGCTGAAAATGTCATCCGTGTTCATTTCACAGTGCCAATCAATACAGCTCCCTCTTTAGGGGTATTTGTTTTCTGTTGTTTATGTTGGGTCATGAGGAACTCCTGAATAGGCTACATTAATGAAGAACAACCTCCATAAAGACAGTTAAATGTTCTTCCTGTTCTGTGGCGTCTCCTGGTGCCACCGCTCCCACATCCATTTGTTCCTACATCTATCAAGCCCCTCAGCTGTCCCTCACCCTTTGAGTGCAACTCACTTCAGACGAATGAAACACAAATGTTTCCTTCGTAAACAGCACCTTATCGTCCTTCTCTGCCAAAGCCTCCCCAGTGTTTATCTTCTGCACTGGTAATGGGCCAGAGTCATTTCTCATTTGTAACAATATCAAAAAGCAATTACATGCCTGTGACTAAAAGCCGCTGAACAATGTCCGCCATCAATCATCAAAGAGGTAAACGGCAGGCGGTGGGGAGGCATTTCAGCTCGTTTGTTCCCCTCTTGCTCTGATATCGGTGCTCAGCTGAGCCTGGCTCTGGCTCATGGCTGCTTGGGTGCCACTGTGAAAGGGCAGGAGCCAGTTGGAGATGGCTGCCTACTCGTTATTTTTATTTATCAAGTTGAAATGTCAGCTTCGAAGTGTTTTTTCATTTCCTATACCACAGTTATTGCATTCAGCCTTCATAAGTGGTTGGGTGTGCTGGGCATCATATGTGACTAGTGAGGCAGTCCCTTCTATGCCAGGAAAACTAGGAGATGCAAAAATAAATCACATCTTTGAGTAATCTATTACATTTATCTGAGTGACTTTTGAACCCAGTTATAGCACGTGTTGATACTCCCAACAGCTTTCCACCACGGAGGCTGCGCTGGTACTGTGTTGTACGTATAGCATGTAGGTGTGGTTGTAGTAGTCCGTATGTGGCACTGTGCTGAACTAGGGCTCTGTTAAGCTCTCTCATCCACCATTGATACCAGCTCCGAGGGCCGGCCCCAGCAAAGGATGGAGATGGTACATGAAACGAACAGTTAGCTCATTTAGCAGATTTCTTGTTCCAAAGTGGATCATGAGAGGCTTCTTTAATTCAGGAATCTTCACCAGGAACCAGGGATGAGGGGTCTGTGTGTTTCCCTTCATAGGAATCAGGGCCAGGACCTCAAAAATGGACCTTTTACCTGCAGCTGATGGCATGGTGGGGAGAACTCACCACTTATGATAGGCCGATTATCCCAGCATTCCTGATAGCCAATCCAAGCTGGGACAACTGCCTGCTCTCTGACAAATCACAAGACTTCACAAGAGCAACTTAATCTGTGTAATCTACTCTGCATACATGCATCAAAGCAACTGAAAGAAATGTTCATAATGGGTTGAAAAGTAGAAACGTGTGCCTCACAGTGGACTGGCACCCTGCTGCTACCATGGAACGACCTCTAAAGAGGCAACAGGTCCTCGTGACCCTGACCTGGACCAGTCAGGTGTAGAAAAGGGATGGAAGGTTTCCTCTCACAGCAGATTTCTTTTATCAAGCAAAAGACGTGGATAGAGTCTGGACTGAAGGCTGATCTTCACCAATCATCTGGACATTGTACCATAAAGGGAGCGTTCAGCCCACCTGATACCGTCGTATGACATTTGTTTCAGCTACTAGAATGTGTTGAGAGCATATTTCCTCATCTTCCTCTGCATGTCTTCCAGACTCATCATTCACTCCCATGTGGATTAGGTTAATCCAGACCAAAGAATAACGAAGCTTGCATTTCATCTGCTGACATGTTTTTGTTTTTCTGTGCCTATTTGCATAAGAGCTGCCACTGCAGTGACACAACAACACATGACGAGCAGAGATGGAAAAAAGGCAGGTCTAAAATCATTTAAAGGACAAAGGTTGAAATAAAAGATTTTAAAAGATGTGGTTTAAGTTCAAATTTAAGGGAGTTCCTACTGTGAGCAGAAGGCCTTTTCACAGCTAGTACTGGCCAAAAGGTGACAGCATGAATCACAGTGACAGCATGAAACACCAGGGCATGAAGCGGCCTGAAGGGAGGTCAGGCCCACACATGCAGTACATTTTTCTTTCAAACACACACATATTTCCATGGTCAGGTCGATCGGATACAGTGTTAAGAACGCATGCCTGCAGTATACCATCTGATGAGTATTTGATGAGATCCGATGCCGGCATGCTGTCAGCTTCATCAGACCTGGCAAGGGCAGCCATGCATTTGAACGCCCTGTCTCTTTGCTTCTACTTTACGGTTGTTTCAGGTGCTGCTCTCGTCCCTCCCCCCACTCCACTCCTAGATTTCCCATTTCTTCACTGAGCAAGCAGAAACAGAAGGATTATGCTGATGAATGCCACAAAGATGAGCTGAAACACTGAGTCAGAGGACACTGGAGTGAAGGTGTACTCGTGAGAGTTTAGCAGGCTGCATGTTTGGAACGTGATCAGTTGTCAGCGCAGGTATCAGATTTCTATGTGATGGTGTTTGTGTGGATTCATTTCTGAAACCACATTAGTGAAGCTATTTCTTTCACCATTGTTTTGCAATTTTTGAAATATTTGACATTGTCATCTGACCCACTGCAGACGTGCACTGCCCGGCCAAAAACAGTCGCCTCATAGATTTAACTAAGCAAATGGTACGAGCCCCCTAGTGATTAATTACTGCATAGCAACAAGTTATTAACCCCAACTGGTGCAATGAGTTGCTTCTCGTTTCTTAAACAGCCAGGTGGACAGACTCGTCTGGTGGTCGTGGAGAAGATGTTAATCTGTTTGAGAAGGGCCAGATCATTGGCATGCAGAGATTGCAGAAATGACTAAAGAAATTGGGTTGAGAAATGTGCAACACATTATGAAAACTGGTCTGATGAGTCCAGATGGACCTGTTCCAGAGTGAAGGTGCATCAGGGTAAGAAGAGAGGCAGATGAAGTGATCATGCCTAGAGCCTACTGTACACGCCTGTGGGGGCAGTGCCATGATCTGGGCTTGCTGCAGGTGGTCAGGTCTAGATTCAGCAACATGTGCTCCAAGAATGAGGTCAGCTGACTACCTGAACATCCTGAATGAGCAGGTTATCCCATCTTCCCCGATGGAACGGCCATATTCCAAGAGGACAATGGCAGGATTCATCGGGCTCAGATAGTGACGGGGTTCAGGGAGCATGAGGCGTCATTCTCACACATGGGTCGGCCACCAGATCTTAACGCCACTGAGGATCTCTGGGATGTGCTGGAGAAGGCTTTGTGCAGCAGCCAGACTCTACCATCATCAATGCAAGCTCTTGGTGAGACAGTAATGCAACACTGGATGGAGACACGTACCGCCACACAGAAGCTTACTGAGACAACGCCACAGAGAACGTGTGCTGTAATCAAAGCTAAAGCTGTCCCATAAAACCTTGTGGCACTGACACTGGCTCCACTCCACCTGGTCTGGGTTTGTGATGTTCTCATTTGGGTACCCTTGGATGTTTCTGCACGACCAGACATCTTTTCAGCCCTCGTCCAGTCTGTCTGGAGTTTAGCAGGTCCAACATACCCACTGTCATTAGGGAGAGCCTCCGACGGGCAGACAGAATCAGCCAGCAGGGGCGTCCGCATGCACCATTCGTTATCATGCTAGATGCTGTGGAGTTAACAAGCCATTCTTCTCTGTCTCTCACTGCTGTGAGGAGTGCACACACACACACGCACACACACACACACACACACGCACACACACACGCACACACATACACGCACACGCACACGCACACACACACACACACACACACACGCACACACACAGCAGGCAGCGTACCTGCAGGAAAACTATGAGCACACATGTCGTGTACGTACAAGATGTGAAAACAACACAGTTCTTGTTATGTTGCCAGCTCTGACGGCAGCAGTGTCATCCGACAAGCCCGGTTTAAAAACAGTGCTTGAGTTGAATACAGAGACTGAAGGATGTGATTCAGTCTATGGAGCTGAATGCTGCTTAGCAAGGCCTAAGCATGTACTGGGGGGTATTATTGTACTGTAACAGTGGCTGTTTGTATTTATTATTGTCCATCATTTTCATTTTAACCGTCTGGAGGCAGGCGTTGCAGATTAGCAGCGTTAACACCTGCCTACCTGGTTACTCCACACACGTGTTTCATGTGCATAATTCACTCAGAAGTTCCCCTGAAGGACTACGCTGTTCGTCCTTTTATCAAAACGTATTTTGAGCCTGAGAGGCTTAATCGTGTTATTGACCCTTTTTGTGTTTTAGCTAAATATGTCATGAACTACTAGACTACTTAATTAAGGTCTCTCTGATACATGTTTTATTCAATGTTGTTTTAGATGTTAGCCCCAACCTTTACAAAACATCCCCTCCCTCTGAAATACGCGACATGTCTGCAGATATTTAGGTACAGTTTGGTGTCATAGTAGCAGAGACATCCTCAACACGTACGTTCAGTGCAAATGGAGCATGCAAGGTCTTATTATTCCTGCCCATAGGCACTAAACCTTTTGCAGGTGTATGATAACAGACTTTCTGCAGTAGCCTACATTATAAAACTTAGCACCATATTTTGACAGCAGTGAGTTCCCCAAGCTTTCACATATTTACCAACAGTGATGCAATCATGACTGTAGACAGAGTAAATGCTGTTGTCAATCATGTTAAATTATCTACCAGCTTCCACCGCTCCAAGCCTCAGTTGTTATCAAATAGCCGTGAATATCTTTTTACAAAACTAAATAGGTTGCCATAGAAATGAATATGTGTTACTGTATTCAAGATCATAGAAGTGTGAAAGCTGCATCTACAGAGAATCTGACGGCTGGAAGAGTTTTCTTTCCAACGAGACCTCAACAGCCTCTACTCGTCCAGGAACAGCTGAATGTGCTTTCTAAAAGGGTAAACATGAACTTCACAATCCCGCCTACTACCTGTGACTATTTAGCTCCTAAAACCTGTTAATCCTCGTTAGCTAATTACATACAAGACATTTTCTCTGTGTCTTAAATACCTTTGAGTGAAACTCAACAGTTTTCTTTCCTCTGAGTGTTGGTTCTGTAGGTCTGTTAGTCCGCGGAGATGCAGAGAGGACCAGTGATTGCACTGCTTTCACCAAACAAGACTACAGTCCTCTCATTCTCCTTCCTGGAGGGCAAACATACAAGGACTGTTCATGCTTCCATGACAGCCTCTGATCCCAAAACTTCTGAAAACACTGAGAAAGAGGAACATATAGAAAGCACAAAGACGATCCCTTTATTTAAGTTCCCCATAGCGTTAACAATTAAGAGTCCTTAAGGCAGGCGTGTCAAACTCAAACTCACACGGGGCCGAAATGAAACTCTGGGACGGAGTCGAGGGCCAAACTTCATATTTTTTGAAAAAGTGACGGCAAATTTGCACATTTTCTTTATCAACATATATGCAATTTTGAGCCTTTTAATGTGGAAACAAACTTATTTCTGCATTAACGCTGAATGTGGAATAACCAGATTACACACGAGCAAGTCAGTTTTAAATAAAAGGCATCAGTGGTATTCATTACTTGTGGTATAATCAGCATTTTTAAATCTATTCAGGATTTATGTTTTCTTGTTTATTCATTTTTCTTATTTTTATTCTCCTTTTTTTCTCCTGTAATACGTGTCATCGCTGCTGTGACGTCTAGCTTTCCCCACTGAGGAACAATAAAGGGATTTTCTATTCTATTCATCTACCTGCAGCCTTTCCACTTCCTGTTTACTGTAGGTTAAATCTTTTCTCACGGGCCAACAACAAAATAAAACATCATTTTATCTTAAATGAAAATGCAACATCTCACCTGTTAACTTTCATGTTTTGGAGCAGAAAAAGAGCATAAAACCAACATATTTAAAGCTCAGTTTGCTCCACTGGTTTACTGTGATGCTCACCTGTTCCAGCCAGATACCTGCATCATGGGGTTGATCTGAGCTGAGGAGGAGACTCCTGTTGTTTTGTTCATCTTCATCATAATAATGACAACATTAGATGACAACAGGTGCTCACATAGGTTTGTGCTGATGAACATGTCTGAGCAGCTTGACCACGTCGGTGTGTGTCGGGGAGGAAACACAACCACAGAGTCGTGCTGGTTTGAGCGTGTCGCTGCTCGCTGGAGTTATATCAGCTCTGTCTGGACGTTAGTAGGAAAACTTTCTCTTTCAGTCGTGAACACATTACTGAGCGGCTAGAATCTCCGTTTCTAGGCTTCAACGTCAGAAAACAGCTGAGTGAACTCGGCGCTGAGTGGGAGGAGTGTTTAGTTTGTCCGAGACAGCGGAGCTGCAGACACCGGCAGCAGGCGCTGGAAAAAACACAAAGGAGGGGGCGTTTCGGCTCCACGCTAATGCCACAAAGCATCATGGGAGTTGTAGTATTTGCGGTAAAATCAGCCAGCAGGTCAGTTTTAATATATTTTTGATATTTATCTTGCGGGCCACATAAAAATGCTCCGCGGGCCACATCTGGCCTGCAGGCCTTGTGTCTGACACATGTGTCTTAAGGTTTACAATAAAGGACCCCTAAATGTAAGGTGTCACCAGCACAAAATATCATCTTTTATGGTAACAGATCTACTGGATACATTTCTATGTTTGCATGAGAAGATATATTTTAATCAGGCAGAAGTCCCTCACCGAAACACTTGCATTTAAGCCCATTTGAAAGCAGAAAGACGTGACTTTGGGCTCCCGCACGTCTCCATCAAAAGAAACTGATAAGCACGTTAAATGAGCAGCAGCTTTCCGTCTGTAGAAGCTCATCACCCCTGCACCCCTCTAGCCTCTCAGCCTCTCACTTTGCCATGCAGGGACAGCTGCCCTCCCAGGGCTTTCCACTACAATCCTATATCAGGATCGAGACGATTCATGTGCAATGGCTACTATTTAATTATACAATTTATACTTTCAAATGGCTGTCTACTTCCTAGATGCTCCCTGCCTGATCCCATATTTCCTTCCATACCTCTTGCTGCTTTCTGAACCACAGACAGCAGTAGTAGAGCGGGTTGTCCAGTAATTGGAAGATTGCAGGTTCGATCCCGTCTCTGTCCAGAGCAATAGGTTTTCACACCTGAAGTGCTGAAAAATGATGCTGGGTGAAAAAGCGAAACTCCATTTTACCGCAGCAGGCGGAAAACGATGCTCCGGCACGGCGCGCCGGCTCCTGACACGTTGGGTCAATGCTTGGACACCCAGCATTTGTCGACGTGTCAGGTGTGAGAATGTGTGTTCCAGAGAATGCTGCAGTTGGTCCCTTAGGCAAGACACTTAACCCGCCTTGCCTGCTGGTGGTGGTCAGAGGGACAGGTGGCGCCAGTGCTCGGCAGCCTCGCCTCCACCAGTGCGCCCCAGGTCAGCCGTAGCTACATGATAGCTCATCCCCACCAGCAGCTGAATGGGTGGATGACTGATGGTGTTGTGAAGCGCCTTGGGGGGTTGCAGAACCCAAAAACAGACCATCTACAAACCTGAGTCATGCACACACATACAAAGAACTCTGCCTTCATAGCCAATGCACAGTCATTTAGGCTCATTAATAATTGACCACCTTTTTACCAAGCACCCTGCAGCATGAATCGATTTCTTATCAAGCACAAATAAAGTCTACAAAGAACCAATTATGGGCTTACAGGCAGAGAAGTAGAATCGACTGCAAAGATCAGGATAAATAAGTTAACATTGCAACTAACTGGTTTTTAGCTGTGGGTGAAGCTGCGGGGGATAAGGTTAAAAGGTTAGCAACAATTAAGCAAGATGTGACCGGAGGTCAGAAGCCTCCAAAGAGTGTGAGATGTTCTGCAGCTTAATGAGTAGGAAAAGCAGTCATCTCAGAGTTTAATTACCTTTGATCAGATATTCCTTCCTCTGCTTTAATTCTGGTCACAATCAGAGTAAAACACAGAACTAAAACTAAAATAAGTCATGCAGAAAAGAGATTTTTAAGCATCCTGACTAGGTAGACCTGATTTGTAATGCTGAGTACACATTTGATCACAAACACGATTCAAAGTCAAGCCTCTCTGGCACGTTACCCCGGCCACCTTTTGCTGCGGTGGTTCTGAGCACCTGGGAGCCAGTGCAGCGTGGCTAGGACAGGAGTGACGAGATCCTGTCTTTTAGACGATGTTAAAGTCTGGCAGCAGTATTTTGGATCATCTGTAAGGACGAAAGAGATGATTGGCTAATACCAGCAGTGACTTACAGTAACCCAGCTGACAGGTGATGAAGGCAAGGATCAGTTAGTCGAGGTGCTATTTGACCTTAAATAACAACATAGCTGTTAAACACACCGCTTACCGTTCTGCCAGAGTTCCAACGTGATTCTAACCCCCCCCCCCCCCCCCCCCCCCCGATCCATCACCACTAAACCTCTGAAAGGGTTCTAACTGGCCGAGATTCAGATGAGCATGTTTGCATGAGGAAATAAAAAAGCATGGTAAAACGCAACAAAGAGAGGATTTAGCATTATATAAGACCAGTAAAAGCTTTGGTGTGAACGGTAGAATAACACTTTTTATGCTAAATGCTGGATTAGATGCTTAAACTAATTCATATCAATCAGCAAAACGTGTACTGCCACAGTGCAATCAAGCATGCATGTTAACCTTCACATACAGGACTGGCATTAGTGATCTTTAGCTAAATAACTTTAACACCGCTGATTAATTAATAGCAAAGCAGCGCTCTTGCTTGGCCTACGTGAGCCACAGAAGAAGCATCAGAATTTGAACTTGAGGTTTGGTGGATAAAACATGAGAAAGCATCATTTTTACTTGGAGTTGGGTCTGTGACGTAGCAGTGCTCTTTACATCTGAAACGCTCATTAAATGAGATACTCTCCAAGCTGTGTGGCCCTCAAACGGTGAACGGGTTGGGTAGGGTAAGAGTCTTACAGCTGGTGAAGATTTAAATATCTGTTCTCATTTGAGCTTTGGTGCTACTTTCTAATTCTGTCTCCAACTTAAAACTAAAAGGACACCGAGCTGAAAGCTCAACTTTTTTCTTGAGTTTTTGAAAACGATGACCACCAGTGTGATTTCTTTGTAAGTCAGTGCGATCACGGGTGAGTGACTCAGCAAATGACAGACTCCTACATCCAGCGATGTGACGATGGAGAAAAATGGAGAGTTTCACTGACATCCGGCTAAGCAGTGGGTCTAATTAATGTCCCATTTCCCTTCTCAGTCTCCTTCCACTTCGGTCTTCCTGGTTCTGTTGGAAAGTCTGTGGCTGGCGCGCGCGCACGCACGCACGCACAC
>NC_091754.1:64288567-64298567 GCF_043380555.1 Nothobranchius furzeri
TCTGGGTGGTAACGTCTCTGACTGCTGTAAAGAACGACATATCTCCACTAGGGCAACAGCTGGCACCCAGCAGATACCAGGACACTGAGACCAGAGATATGATGCACCGGGTTTTGGTCACAAACCTCTGAGACCAAAGGCTCCCCCAGTACTGGAGGGGTATCCAGCGCGTATGCACCAGTTCTAGCGTAGTACTATGGTACAGACACTTATACAGCACGTATAGTCTGTATGATGTATGGAGCGTTTAGTTTGTATTTCATGTTTATTTTGTGCGTGCTGTCTTCTTCTTCCTGTGGGAGTGGTGGGTGGTGCCCTGGGGTTAGGCTAGGGTTAGGACGAGCTGCCACTAGTGAGATAGATGTGCTCTATTATGGAAAAGCAGACTTGTCATTTGAAAGTTGTTGCCTACAACATCTTTTATTCTACCTCAAATTTTTTTCCATCACAATCATTTCGTGCACAATAATTCACTTTTCTTGTGTTTCCATTCTTCTGGTTATTTTCTTTCTTCCTTCAAATTCGAGCATGAAAACTGGATTTAAGTTGTTTCACCTGCAGAAGTAGCTGCAACAACATGCAATATCACATTATTTCCCTTTTGTTTTTTGTAGCAAACAAGGTTTTCTTCTACACCACTGCATTAAATCGTTTTCCTCCATTCCTGTTTGATACAGACACCAGATGATAAAAACCTCAGAGGAAAACATTTCTTGTGGCTCCCAACTCTGCAATCAGCACGTTGATCTCACTTTGGATAGGGAGGGTTTTTGTGTTGCACCACGATTCATTAATTTATTAATTTATTTGTTTGTTTGTTTGTTTATTTAGGACTGGGCAAAAGGTATCAGAGGCTCTGCATTGTAATAGTTCTAAGCAGACTGACCCACAGGAGGAACAAAAATGGACGTTTACACTCACTGAGGTTTCTGAAGACAATAGGGACAACATCAGGAATGCAGTCCTCCTTTTCGTGAGTTTACAGTTGGGATTATGGCACACACACACACGCATGCACGCACGCGCGCGCACACACACACACACACACACACACACACACACACACACACACACACTGATTACATATTGATAGCCGGCCATTTTGTGTTTGGTTCTGTCACACAGCCGCTCGCGCACCACAATGAAAAAATATGTCAACAAAGACCCTCCTATAGGAGCCTAAGCCACACCCATCTTCTTCTGGACCATGGGTCCGCATAAGGACAACAAAATGAATGGAAGTCAATGGGGTTAAAAACATTTGTTGTGTGCTATTAAGTTTTCCTCTCCACTGTCGCTGCATGCTTGCTTAGTATGAGGATTGCGGTAAAGTCACTGACACTAGTCAGTGACTCGATGCCACCTGCTGGGTTCTTATATAGGAAACGTGTTACTGATTGGCTTAATGACCTGACCTGAAGTGTCTTGAGACGACTGCTGTTCGTGGTTTGGCGCTTTATAAATAAACAAATTGAACTGCTCCTCCTTGAACCGTCGCCTTATCGTGGTGGAGGAGTTTGAGTGCCCTAATGATCCCAGGAGCTATGTTGTCTGGGCCACTTTGTGCCCCTGGAAGGGTCTCCCATGACAAATGGGTCTTAGGTGAAGGGTGAGACAAAGAACGGTTCAGAAGATCTTTCATGGATGAACTATCAAGGAGTCGGAGTACCCGGCCCGGAGGGTTACCGGGGTCCCACCCTGGAGCCAGGCCTGGGGTTGGGGCCCACGAGCGAGTGCCTGATGGCCGGGCTTTCGCCCATGGGGCCCGGCCAGGCCCAGCCCGAACCGGATACATGGGCTCATCCATCTGTGGACCCACCACCCACAGGAGGAACATGAAGGGTCCGGTGCAGTGTGGATCGGGTGGCAGACCGAGGCGGGAGCCTTGGCGGTCCGATCCCCAGACAAGGAAACTGGTTTTTGGGACATGGAACGTCACCTCGCTGGCGGGGAAGGAGCAGGAGCTTGTGGCAGAGGTTGAGCGGTACCGGCTAGATATAGTCGGACTCACCTCGACACATTGCATTGGCTCTGGAACCCGAGACCTGGAGAGGGGTTGGACACTCTCCTTTGCTGGAGTTGCTCCGGGGGAGAGGCGGAGGGCTGGGGTTGGCTTTTTGTTAGCCCCAAGACTCTCTGCCTGTGTGTTGGGGTTTACCCCGGGGGACGAGAGGGTAGCTTCCCTGCGCCTTCGGGTCGGGGAACGGGTCCTGACTGTTGTTTGTGCTTATGAGCCAAATATCAGTTCAGAGTACCCACCCTTTTTGGAGTCCCTGGGACGAGTGCTAGATAGCGCTCCATCAGGGGACTCCATTGTCCTGCTGGGGGACTTCAATGCTCAAGTGGGCAATGACAGCTTGACCTGGAGGGGTGTGATTGGGAGGAACGGCCCACCTAATCTGAACTCAAGTGGTGCTTCGTTATTGGACTTCTGTGCAAGCCGCAGTTTGGCCATAACGAACACCATGTTCGAACATAAGGATGCCCATCGGTACACTTGGTACCAGGGCAGCCTAGGTCGCAGGTCGATGATAGACTTTGTAGTCGTATCATCTGACCTGCGGCCGTATGTTTTGGACACCCGAGTGAAGAGAGGGGCGGAGCTGTCAACTGATCACCATCTGGTGGTGAGTTGGATCAGATGACAGGGGAAGATGCCGTGTAGACCTGGCAGACCCAAACGCATAGTGAGGGTCTGCTGGGAACGCCTGGCAGAAGAACCTGTCAAGACGGTCTTCAACTCCCACCTCCGGCAGAGCTTTGACCGCGTCCCGAGAGCAGTGGGGGACATTGAGTCCGAGTGGGCCTTGTTCCACTCTGCGATTGTTGAGGCGGCTGTTGCTAGCTGTGGTCGCAAGGTGGCCGGTGCCAGTCGTGGTGACAACCCCCGTACCCGCTGGTGGACACCAGAGGTTCAGGGAGTCATCAGGCTGAAGAAGGAGCCCTACAGGGTGTGGTTGGTCTGTGGGTCTCCGGCGGCAGCAGACAGGTACCGGATAGCCAAGCGGGGTGCAGCAGTGGCAGTTGCCGAGGCAAAATCTCGGGCGTGGGAGGAGTTTGGTGAGGCCATGGAGAAAGGCTATCGATCGGCTCCAAAGAGGTTCTGGCAAACGGTCTGGCGCCTCAGGAGAGGGAGGCAGCAACTCGCTCACACTGTTTACAGTGGGGATGGGGAGCTGTTGACGTCAACTGGGGCTATAGTCGGACGGTGGAAGGAATACTTTGAGGAGCTCCTCAATCCCACCAATGCGCATTCTGAGGAGGAACCAGAACCGGGAGACCTGGGGATGGACTGTCCAATCTCAGGGGCAGAAGTCAAACAACAAGTAAGTAAGCAAGTAAGTAAGTAAGGTTCACAGCAGCGGAGCCCCGGGGGCGGGTGAGGTTCGTCCTGGGTATCTAAAGGCTATGGATGTTGTAGGGCTGTCGTGGTTGACACGTCTCTGCAACATTGCGTGGTCATCGGGGGCAGTTCCTGTGGAGTGGCAGACCGGGGTGGTGGTCCCCATCTTTAAAAAGGGTGACCTGAGGGTGCGTTCCAACTATAGGGAGATCACACTCCTCAGCCTCACTGGAAAGGTCTACTCCAAGGTACTGGCGAGGAGGGTCCGAGCAATAGTTGAATCTCAGATTGAGGAGGAGCAATGTGGTTTTCACAGTGACTGCAAAACTGGGTAAGTCTTCATTAATCAGTTTGCTCATTCATTTATTTCTTTGTTCATTCTTCTAATGGTCGCATGTTGAGACGCCTGAATCAGAATGTGAAAACAGCATGACTGTGGATGTAAAAATACACCAAGATGAATGTTTTTAAGAACCTCTTCTCTAAATAACAAGGACCTACCATGAACTACATCAGCATCACAAACTGCCCATTGCTGCAGGAATCCAGGCTTTCTTCAGATAATCCGAGTCACTTTTGTGGCCCTCTACGAAGGAAATTCCAATAAAACTTTCTATCAAGCCTCTCACGGGCCGAACCATCAACCACACAGCAAGACTGATCCATCTGTGTGACTAAATCCAAACTTGCAAAACAATCAAATTATAGGTAAAATAGGCTGTTTCTTGCCACACAATCTCATGATGCAATGTGGAAAACATAAAGATCAACGTCACAAAAGGTCCTCCTGTTGGACTGCCCATCAGGAGGCACACGTTGTAGGCTGCCACCAAGCCCTGTAGCCCACAGCCAGCCCAGAAAACCCCCACAGACCTACTATCCAGAGCTGGCTTCACTGGTTCATGTCATTGAAATCATTCAGTTAAGCCATTGTTCTAAAGCAGGCGTGGGGAACCCTGGTCCCCGAGGGCCGGGATCCTGCATGTCTGCTCCTACACTTCTGATTCAGTGGTTGATTCACCTGTCCAGCAGCTCATCAGGCTCTGCAGAAGCCTGTTAATCACCTGCTGATTGAAACCAGGTGGGTTGAGACTAAATATGCTGGATAGCGGCGCTCGGTGGACCAGGGTTCCCCAACCCTGCTCTAAAGGAATGTCCATAAATCTCCATGGTTCGTTTTTTGTTTTCTTTTTCTTCAGCAGATGAGTACCAACGGTTTTATCTAGGTCTTTATTTACAAGGTTTGCTTCTGCTTCAGATACAAATTTAGCCATTCGTGCAAAATTATTTCTTTATTATCAACATTTGAAGTTTTCAAGCACCAAAGGTAAATAGTTTAACGTGTTATGGGGGTATTAGGTCCTTCACCTCTGCTGGTTTAGTCTTTAATCTTCCCAATTAAAATACATTTCCCAGTATTTAGCTTTATTTAGTGTATTTTCACTTTTATGTTTCTTTTTTCATTAAAGTGGGAAAAGTGACATGAGAATCCCTCATTTTATGTGTCTCCTTGGGATCGTCATGCACTGACTGTGGTGACTCCATGCAGACAGACGTGTCACAAGGCTATCAGGGATTAAAAACCCTTCAGCAGGAAAAGGCAAACGTGTGAGAGCTTCCATTTGTTACTGAGCCAGAACAAGAAACAAACACATGACAAGGTGGGCCAGATGCAGGCAGAACTAGTCATAAAAACAACATCTGATGGGAGTGAGGTGAGGTACGGCAGCAGGGGGGTCAGTCTTTTATCTTGAAGCAGACTGTATGAGGAGTGGTGACGGCACTGCGAGCTGCAAAGGTCTTTAATATTTTACCACTGCAGCTTCGACTGGCATCAAAAGTAAGATCCACTTTCTTAAACTCCTTTTTTGGTCCATGACAACGTCAAATGCCACCAGTGATGCGTGTTGGTGCGACGTGAAACACCAAATGTGCACGTAACACCAGGGCTCTGTCTCTAACCTCTACGACCCGGTTTAAGTGAAAGGCAGAAGTAAGTAGCTGTAAGAGTACAGTCGGTTACTAGAAGCACTCGTGTTGCTTTAGTTCTAAAACTGGACAGACTTTCTGTCTCAGAGTGAGACGTCGTGTGTTTTATGCTGCTTTGTAACGACTATAGCCGGGCCCTGTGTGTGTGTGTGTGTGTGTGCGTGTGTGTTTGGGGGGGGGGGGGGGGGGGGGGGGGCTTCAGGGCTTCATCTTCCTTCTGATCTTCCACCTCCCTTATTTCCTCTTCATCTGTGTTCCATATTTAAAAATCAGGTCACTAGGTGGTTTAGTCAAGCTGCTCTGGCGAGTGCTTTGCGTCCATCTTAGCTACGATGAATTCATCTTTTTTTTCTGGCACGCTGATTGATCAGCACGACGTGTTGATGGACCGTCTGCAGAACAAGAGCAGAGAATACGTTCCTGGAGCTGCAAAGTGAGAAATAGACATGACATTTTCACAACGCCCAGTCTACACTTATATTCTCATCGCTAGCCAACAACATGCCAAACCTTCGCAGCATGTACCCGGTGAGCTCAGTCACTGGACTGCCTTTAGAGTCATTTCGGTCCAACACGGCCACTACAACGCTGCCCTTAATGATGCTTAACCCACATTTCACATCCTGAGCACCAACTGATCACACAACATTTTATATAACGTGATGCAAACTCCAACTTGTGGTTAGGAAAATGTCACAAATCGCTGAGTGAACTGAAAAACTCTCAGACAGTAATTACTGGAATGAAATGTTAGAATTTTGGAGTCAACCCAATTAAAGATGGCTGCTACAGCCATTATAACATTAGTACGCACGGTTATTGTGGCAACTCAGTCATTAATAAAGGTATTGTGTTCAAATGTGGTGTTGTAGTAGCGGAGAGGTCCTGGGACGATGCCCCATAACAGTCCAGGAGCGATTCATTCTGGCAAGCATGTTGTCAGAGCATCTCATTTCTGTCTATTTTTGGATAAACTTTTACTTTTGGAGTCGTCCCACATCAACCAAGCTATCATGAGCCTCCTCTAGAAAACAATGCTGATCCAGCACCAGGAAGCCATATTGTTTATAAGTGTTCTGACCGTGGCGGTAAGGTGGCATCAAGGGGGTGTGGGGACGTCCGTTTATCTTGGACATAACTTGCTTCTTAAATGATTAATGAGCCACACCGGTGTAGCACCTTTACACTACAGTGCATCATTCATCCATTCACACACACATTCACTCACTGATGGTTGTTTTTGACAGCCGCTCCAGAAGGTGTCTGTCCCCCACAATCCCCATGCCGTCTCTGGTGATCTGAGCTCCAGCGCTGACGGGGAAACGCTGCACCGCTTAAGCTGTTTCTTCCTACGAGGTGGAAAATATGCCTTGTTGCACCAAGGCGGAACATTCATTCCCAAGCCCAGAGTTGCAGTAATAATGCTACCAAGTGTGGTGGCAGGAATGCTGCAAGATTCCCACAATGCCATGCGGCCGTGGCGCATGCATTAGACACATCGGGGCGGCAGAATTAGGCCGATTTGCCGGCTCAGTCTATCTTCTAAAAAGGTCTTTAGCTGATCAAACGTAGACACAACCGTGACTGTTCCGCTTATATTTTCTACTCTAGGACTACATGTGCTGGCAGCTGGGACCCAACGTTTACTCCTAATAGCAGAGGACTTGTGAGAACGTGAAATCTTACAACTGTCTTCTCAAGATTTCACCCAAACAGCTCTTCATCCATTTCTCAGCCTAAATATTGATCACTGTGGTCTGAGACTCTGACGTGAAAGCAAGATCTGCATTCCTTTACTAAACAACAGGATTTAATTTCTATAAGAAGTAGAAGCTAGTAACTTGTTATCTATGAATTCACTCAGCCAGCTGGGACTTCAGCTCACTCGGGGCAACATGAATCACAGGATAAAGCAAACACATTGTTTTGAATATGTATGAACTTAGCTGAGACATCATATCTTTCAGAGCGTGTGTGCGCGTGTGTGTGTGTGTGTGTGTGTATTCATGTGCGTAACTAAAGGGCTTCGAGGTTTATACTATTCATAAGAGAGCATGCTGCAAAGCACGGCAATCAGATTCAATCTAGCTTGACTTAAATGGTTTCACGTGACCTCTTGGCCTTTGCATCGCTGCACATTATAGTGCTGCTGACAGTTGCTAGCTGTGCAAATCAGAGGTGAGTCAGGGTGCAGCTTACTTGTGAAAACAAGCTGAAGAACCCACCAAAGTCTGCTCACTTCCCCTACAGCTCCCGGAGTGCATAATTGATGGAAAATAAAACCAAATGAGACAGTTGAGAGCTTTTATGGTTTCTGGCGATATGTTTCAGATCAAAAGTATTCCAGCTCCAAGATCAGAGGCAAAGGAGGGAGTTGATAATATGTGGGGACCTGCAGGGACTCAGATGGAGAGAGAAGGCAGAGAAAGAGACTATTGATCAGGTAAAGCTGTGCTGCCTGTCGATAGAGGCCTTTCTCCGGGGAGTGGAATGAGACTGGAAAGGGAGGGGGGATTTATTAAGCTGGCTTTGTGTGTGTGTGTGTGTGTGTGTGTGTGGGGGGGGGGGGGGGGGGGGGGGTGCATATGTGTGTGTGTGTGTGTGTGTGTGTGTGCATGTGCATGTGTGTGTGTGCGTCCCACTGATGGGCTCGGAGATGGAGACAGACTTAAACGCCGGCCTGCGGACCACTCCTGCATGCGGACCACTCCTGCAAGCGGACCACTCCTGCATGCGGACCACTCCTGCATGCGGACCACTCCTGCAAGCGGACCACTCCTGCATGCGGACCACTCCTGCATGCGGACCACTCCTGCATGCGGACCACTCCTGCATGCGGACCACTCCTGCAAGCGGACCACTCCTGCATGCGGACCACTCCTGCATGCGGACCACTCCTGCATGCGGACCACTCCTGCAAGCGGACCACTCCTGCATGCGGACCACTCCTGCATGCGGACCACTCCTGCATGCGGACCACTACTGCATGCGGACCACAACTGCATGCGGACCACTCCTGCATGCGGACCACTACTGCATGCGGACCACTCCTGCATGCGGACCACTCCTGCATGCGGACCACTCCTGCATGGGGACCACTCCTGCATGGGGACCACTCCTGCATGCGGACCACTCCTGCATGCGGACCACTCCTGCATGGGGACCACTCCTGCATGCGGACCACTCCTGCATGCGGACCACTCCTGCATGCGGACCACTCCTGCATGGGGACCACTCCTGCATGCGGACCACTCCTGCATGCGGACCACTCCTGCATGCGGACCACTCCTGCAAGCGGACCACTCCTGCATGCGGACCACTCCTGCAAGCGGACCACTCCTGCATGCGGACCACTCCTGCATGCGGACCACTCCTGCATGCGGACCACTACTGCATGCGGACCACTCCTGCATGCGGACCACTCCTGCATGGGGACCACTCCTGCATGCGGACCACTCCTGCATGCGGACCACTCCTGCATGCGGACCACTCCTGCAAGCGGACCACTCCTGCATGCGGACCACTCCTGCATGCGGACCACTCCTGCATGCGGACCACTACTGCATGCGGGCCACTCCTGCATGCGGACCACTCCTGCATGGGGACCACTCCTGCATGCGGACCACTCCTGCATGCGGACCACTCCTGCATGCGGACCACTCCTGCAAGCGGACCACTCCTGCATGCGGACCACTCCTGCATGCGGACCACTCCTGCATGCGGACCACTCCTGCATGCGGACCACTCCTGCATGGGGACCACTCCTGCATGCGGACCACTCCTGCATGCGGACCACTCCTGCATGCGGACCACTCCTGCATGCGGACCACTCCTGCATGCGGACCACTCCTGCATGCGGACCACTCCTGCATGCGGACCACTCCTGCATGCGGACCACTCCTGCATGCGGACCACTCCTGCATGCGGACCACTCCTGCAAGCGGACCACTCCTGCATGCGGACCACTCCTGCATGCGGACCACTCCTGCAAGCGGACCACTCCTGCATGCGGACCACTCCTGCATGCGGACCACTCCTGCATGCGGACCACTCCTGCATGCTCTATCTGGGGCAGCAGGAGAGATGGAGCGGTTTTATACTCTGCAGCGTCTTGTGTTGGAAAGTCAAGCTTACAATGAAACAGAAAATCATTAAAGGGAAAGTAGAAGTATATTCTTTATTGAGTAACTGCCGTGGTGGTGTCTTACGATTTTCTGTAAATAAAACACCAAAAGAAAGCCGGTATTCAAGCGCGACCTGAAGACAACAACTTGTTTTCTTCATATGATCTAAAGTTAACCTCTGAGTGTGGCTGCTGTTTAGTTATTGGTTAACCCTAACCCTAATCCACCTAAACACCAGAGGCTGTTCATGAGAGGCTGACCACGTATGGCAGCTTTACAACTGGGTCTTTCAGCAATGGCCTCCACACACACTGAGCAAACACAACAGAAACAGGCGTGTTTGGGAAGGTGGAGCATCAAGTAGCAGCTACTCTCAGAAAGCGTAGAGGTGACAACAAGAATGAGGGCAGCTAAATTTAACTGTAGTCTCAGACGGCTGTTCACACTGGAAGGGGGCTAAGAGAAGAGAGAAAGAGATGCTAGCTACCCTCCTCTCTCACTTTCCTTCTCCCTCGCAGCCTCTCAGTACGATTTAAAGATCCTT
>NC_091754.1:64303567-64311067 GCF_043380555.1 Nothobranchius furzeri
GCAAATACTGACAGTAAGAATTATACAGTGGCATTCATAACAAATAAATGCAAATAAATTGATGTTCACAAAATGTTGCATAACATTTATTGAGTCGTGTCAAGGTGCTGTAGGAGCGTGCACTAGCACCGTGTCCTCAGAGAGATTAGTTATTATTTATCAGCGTGAGGAACTTATTTCTACCTTATTTATAAATTATTTATTTACAAGTCCATCAGTTAATGTAATAATTGTCCCAACCACAGCTGCACCCCCCACCCCCCAACCCGGTCTCACAGCAATCGGGCAAGCTGCACGTGCACATTTAGCTGTTTTTAGCGGCTCAGGAGTCCGCAGGTGCGGTGTGTGTGTCACTCACTCTGGTTAATCCAACAAGAAGCCGGCTCCGAGAGCTGTCTTTAGCGACCGACACATCACTACATCATTCCCTTTCCTAATGTTGTGAAGAACGGTCGGGAGCGCAGGCGGAGTGTTTAGCTAACCTGCAGGAAATGTCGACGACAGTTATCCAGAAAGTAGCTAAGGGTTACCAGAGATGTTTCTGAGATGTTCGCTAGGTACTTTTAAGTTAAAAAGTCAAGAAGGGGGTCTGAAAAGCTGCTAGATGTAGCGTCAAAGCCGCTAAGTTGGCAACACTGTGGAGGAGCGCTTCATTTGCAACTCAGGGCAGCGCAAGCGGGAGGAGCAAATAATCGGCTTGTTTTGTTTTTTATAATCGTTCAAAACTCAGATCGTAATCGTGATTAAAATTCGATTAATTGAGCAGCCCTAATAGATAGAGCTCCGGACCCCACGTGACTCTCAGTTAGTAGACGCCATATTGGCAGGTAAAAGAAGCTAATCAAACACGGATGTAAACATGAACGTGAACGGGATCAGCTTGGATTTTACTTCGTCGGAGTTTACTTCACACTTTAAAACTGAAGAAATCGTTTTATATAGTCAGAAATTAAATAGACTAAACATCTCCGACCCTTACCGTGCCCCTGGGATACTTTTTAAAAACGCCAGAAGCTGTCGGAGCGGACTTCTTACCGGACCTGGCCGGGGAACTCCTTGGGATTCCCCCAGAGGAGCTGGCTCAGACGACTGGGGAGAGGGAAGTCTGGGACTCTCGACGCTACTGCCCCCGCAACCCGACTCCGGATACGCGGATGAAAATGGATGGATGGAAGGACAAATAACAGATTTACATGTAAGTAGTTTAAATAGAGTGCTGTGCTGTTTGAATGTATAAACTGAACGTCAAGAGAAATCACTAGTTTGATTATTTCCGTGAATAAAATAAATATGTCAGGCAGGAGCGTCTCAGGATCTGTCTGAGATCTGTCTCGGTGAGACAGATAACAGCGATCCAAAGTGCTTTTTATGTGTGATCTGACAATTGATCAACCATTGCTTAAAAATTAAATACAGCTTAGCCGGTTAATTGCTGTGATCATAAAACACGGAAACGGCAGCAAGCAGAACTCACGAGGCAACGTTTTACGTGACGTTTACTTGTTGCTGTGAGTAATAAGACAGAAAAAGCCACGCCTAAATAAGTTTAGGAAGCCCACTAAGAATCATAATAAAAGCATTTAAAATAAATACCATACACAGTTGAGGAAACGTTGGTTTAAGTACCTGATATGAAGCGGTCGCTGCATAAGTGAAAACCTTTACTCTCGGGATCCCACAGCTTCATTTTAGCCCGGTCACTAGCACGTTTTATTACAATGATCCAACGTTTGCGGCGCTCCGGATCTTGGGGAATCCTGTAGATGGCTCATTCCTTATGTCGTCTGCGTCTGTTCTGCATCCTGGGGCACAACAGGAATCTACCATATTTCCTGTCTGATTGAGTTTTCTGACAATAACAAATAGTCCAGCTGCCGGCTTCTACCTGCCAATATGGCGCCATTTCGATTTGAACTGTTGCATGCTGGGAGAAGTGACGTCAACTCCCGGAGCTCTATACCATGCATGAAGCATGAAGGTCCAGCATCCCATCACCAGCATCTCATGCTGCACCAGCATTACAACACCAAACACAGCATTTGCTGGTAACCAGCTGCATGGTCTATGTTGTTTTTCTCAGCAGGGTAGTCTGTTTGATAACGGACCATCGACCTTTTACTGTTACTGGAAGCCATTCCTGCTCAACAAGGTCACGCAGATGCATTAAAAAACAACATGGCCTGTTTTTAAACCTCCACACTTTAGTGAGAAACCAGTTCATTCAAGCTGTTTTCTCCGCTGAACGTGTTTCTATGCATGCATGAAACAGGCAGCCGCCTTTGTGCCACAGTCACCTGCTTTTACAGTGTAGTTTAGGACTAGCATAGATGGAACAAAGTAACTCAGCAGCTGGAGCAGCAGCTCCAACAGCAGTGCAGAAGTTCAGACATGGTTTAGTTTAAACAAGCATCATAAAAAAAAGCTTTCCGGTGCATCAGTGTGACTAATTGATAAAGCTGTGGGTATTGCTCCAGAAAGAGGAATTCTTCCTGCTTCTAGAAACTTCCCTTCTCCATGAGATAACATGCAGATAGGTCCTTAATGTAGATCCATCATGTTTTAGTTGTTTTCCTGCTCCAGCACTCTGCAAATCCAGTGGTTCATCAGGCTCTGCCAATGCCTATTACCCACAAACTAAACTCAGGTGAGTTAAAGCAGGGAAACAACTAAAACATGCAGGATTGCATTATTCAATGGACTAGCATTTCACACCCCTGAAATAGAAAAATAACTGACGGAACGCTGCTTAAAATGACCCGAGTGTGCCTTTAACTACTGGGGGAAACGTTTTCAGCTATTGCTGAGGATGGAGGTTGCTTTTAAAAAGTGGCAACACATCTGTTCCTCAGCTGCAAACAAAGGCTGTGCATTAAAGGCGTGGAACATCTTTGGAAAAACCATCTTTATAAATCGTATTTCTGATTATAACGGGCCACTCTGAGTGTTCCATGCAGGCTAACCATGAAGATAGTCTCCTACACCTGTCTCCTGCAGTGGCTTCTGATAGAAAACAGAGGATGAAACTCTAGGATAGAAAAGCCTGACAGATCTACGTCACACTGTCACTAACATTCATGGACTCACCCATCTGGACTCACGACGGGGAAGGCTGTTGTTGGTTTAACATCCAGGAAACAGCAGAGAACGTCTCAGCTAGTAGAAGCTAACCATTAGCAACTCTACCACACAGCTGAACTCCTCCAGGCTTGTGGTATTTGTGGAGATAAAACATCAATGCTGCAAGAAAGTGGTAGAGTCGCGTTGCTCTTATCCAATCCAAGACGAGATGTCCAAATATCAGGAAAAAGTCTCCAAAACCTGCCATCTGACGCTCAGCTGGCATGCAACTCGCTTCTAGTTCCTGGAGATGGTGCAACGGCGTTTTCTGCCCCCTGAAACAACTCACAAGGAATGCATTCCTACTAGAGACAACTGCAAAGGTGTAAGCCCTCTCTCTTCTGATCGTGTTTGTTTTCCTCAGCCCATCCTAGCAGAACATAACGTAGAGACATGAAAATTAGGCAGAGATATAGGAGTCTGAGCACTGACCATCCAAGTGTAATAACAGCATCAGAAGTGACTTACAAGCCCATAAATCACATACTCAGTTGGAGCAATGAGGCACAAAGTCTGAAGACAAAGTTTTAAAATGCAGCCTGGTTACCGCAGTGACCACGACTGTCTTCAATAATTAGATATCATTAATATATTCTGGCTCACAAGCATAATGCGATGATCCTAAAGTGCATATCCTGCATGAGCAATAGGAGAAATGCTGAATTGAAACATCACAGTGTGTGCAGTGAGTTGCACGCTGGTGTGCATTCATTCCTTTGGGAAACAGAGTGTGGGATCTTCCTAATTTATCACCCTCTGTGGCTAACATCATTTATCACTCCACTTGGCAACAGATTCAGAGCTGCTGCAAAATGGCTGCCGCACTTCCTCTTGGGCACTTCCTCTATCGCTGCAGAGGAAGAAGCAGGAAGCTTTAGCTGAACAAAAGGAGATTTTGAATTCTGCAGTTCTCCTTTTGACCTAATGGTCAGAACAAATGATGGAAAGCCGAGTGGGCATCAGCATCATAAACTGCATCAAGTAACGTTACCTCGCATGACCCTACAAGCTGCTTTCTAGTGAGATGAACAAGTGTTAACCGTTATTTCCAACATGTGTCCTTCAGCCTATTCAGGTATTTTGTGATAAACACAACACCTAAGACGTCTGAGTGGTAGGGGCTGTCTGTATTCAGACACACATTTAGATCAAATCTAAATCTGGCAAATTTACATTTAATGTAAATTAAAAATAAAAATTTCATCTCACAAGATAAAATAACTCATATTCTTTTCATATCTAAACATTAACTCTTATTAGAGTCCGCGAAATGGACACTTTGAGGATGTCTTCCTTCTTATCTGAGAAGCTTTAACGTTTTAAAATAGTAAGCAGACATTCCCAAGCTGTTAAATAGTGGTGAGTATCCTGTTAAAGGTGCATTATGTAGGAATATGAGCATTTTAGTCTGATGCTGCACACAGAGTTGTCTTTGTTCCGCCTAATGTGAGAGGCTGGGTGGGCGTCCACCCCTGGCTGAAGGTGTGGGTTATTGTGAAACTGTCTCAGACTTGAGATCCAGAAGCATCCTAAATCATCATCATGTAGAGTAATGGTACTTCTAAGTTAGTTTAATGTTTTCTGTCTATTAGTTTTATCCAGTAATCACCTCTCAGAATAAACATCGCTTGGTTTTCTACATACCGTAGTCCGAGTCCGCTGTTGTCCACGCTGACCTCCACCCTCATTCCTGATGTTCTCCTCAGACTTTGTAAGAATTGTTTGCCCACTTTTATTTTATTATGTATGTCAAATTTATAAATGTAATTCTAAATATTGCAAGAGGAGAATGTTGCTTCAAGCATACTTCATGATACATTTATATTTTCACGTATTCTTTAAAAGTCTTGCATTTTCTCTGATCCTACAGGGACTACACGCTGAAAATTATCTGTACAAACAGAGTCTAAAGGTCAGGAAGGTCGAGGGGTTGAGGGAAAGGACAGGATGCAGACAAACGACAAGGTGAAGAGGAGACTGTCAACTCGACTTATCGACAAGTCAAACCCCAGAGGGAGGAATAAAAGCAAGGTCTATTGGTGTGTGTGTGTGTGTTGTGTGTGTGTGTGTGTGTGTGTGTGTGTGTGTGTGTGTGTGTGTGTGTGTGTGTGTGTGTGTGTGTGTGTGTGTGTGTGTGTGTGTGTGTGTGTGTGTGTGTGTGTGTCACTCCTGATGATCTGCTATGTCAACCTGAGTAAAGGTCTCTCTGCTGAAGCCCGTAAGGTACTTTGACATTCTCAGCTGAGATGTTTGGGAGTGTTTGGAGGACAATCGAGGGAGAATGAAGACTTGATAAGTGTTGGTTCAAAGAATCATAATGAACAATGTAAAGTATTAATAATCCAACACACACACACACACACACACACACACACACACACACACACACACACCTGATACATGAATGACTGATGTGCTTGATTTACTACTGAAAACACACGCACGCACGCACACACACACACACACACACACACACACACACACACACACACACACACACACACACACACACACACACACACACACACACACACACCTGATACATGAATGACTGATGTGCTTGATTTACTACTGAAAACACACGCACGCACGCACACACACACACAGACACACGCACACACACAAGCACGCGCGCATGCACACACACACACACACACACACATGTATACATGCTGAAGGAGAGAGAAGTGCCTTGCCCAAGGACACAACAACTGTGACAGACTGAGTGGGGGTTGAACTTGACACCTGAACGTCTCTGGTTACAGGGTGGACGCTTAACTCCTCTGCCACGGTCCCCACTCGGGCTCGTCAGGTTGAGGAAAAGATTGTGTTGCATGCTTTCTGGCAGAAATTGCAACTTCAATCCAATTCACAATTAGCTTCAAATTCGGGTTAAGCACGTTATTCATACACACAAACCTGACATCGTACCATCGTCATGGCCGCCGCCTGTCCTGATTCAGCACCATGGACAGCGGCATGCCAGGGATGAGCTACCACCCCTTCGCATTGGGCTCAGCTTCCATAACACCACTGCTTCTACCCCGTTTGCTGCTACTGCCGTAACACGTTTGGCACCAGGGGAACAGATGTCTATTACACTGAAGATCCTGGGGCAGTCGGGAACACAGATGCAGCTTTGACGATCATGTGATTGTGGTGTTTGTAACACAGTTTTGGTGGGAAACCCATAGATGGTTAAGCCTTCTGTCCCTATGCCTCTACAGCACATCCACAGTGTTAAGCTGTCATTCAAAACGGAATACATTTATTTTTGCCTTAAAATTCTTTGAAGAAAGGTCTTGGAAAGATTTTTTGCATATTTGTTAAAAACATAAATACTACCAAACAAAATAAACCTGTGGTAACTTCAGCTGGTTCACCGTGCTTTGGAAAGGCACACACTATAAGGTCTCACTGCTGACAGTGGGATCACAAACTAAGCTTGCACTTAAAAGAACTGTCTGTAGACTTCTGAAACAGGACAGACTCAAAGTACAAATCTGGAGACAGTTCCAGAAACATTTCTGCTGCACTGAAGGTCCTACTGAGCACAGTGGCCTCCAGAAGAAATCAGAAACCACCAGGACTCTTCCTAGAGCTGGATGGACATCTAAAGTTAGTGATCAAGGGAGAAGAGCCTTGGTAACAGAAGTATCCAAGAGCCTAATGGTCACTCTGTCAGAGTTTAGTTGTTCCTTCGTGGATAGAGGAGAACCTCGCAGAAGAACAACCACCCCTTCAGTGCTCTACCAATCAAGCATTCAAGTGAAGCATTCAGGAGTTCCAGCATTTCATTACATGCATGAGCCAAAGTATTTGGAGACTTTGCTCAAATACAACCATTGGTTGTGCTGTTATTACACCTGAACTCCTAGCAGGTAAAGCTGCATTCGACATTCTCATCCACATGAAGAAAAACTAAAACTAGATACTGGTGAGGAACGAAAAGGTTCATTTCTCTGATTTTCAACTTAAATACCTGCATACTGGTTTTCATTAAGGTCCGTTTGAGTGTCATGCTAAATCAGTGTGGTACTTAAAAACCCAACAACGCTGTCACCACATTCACATTCTGGTTGGTTAAAGAAAAGTTTTATATCAAACAAAAGTGCCACAAGGATCATTCAGAATTAACAGAATAACGGAAAAGGAAGAAAATCTGGTGAAGAATAAAGGAGATATGTTCATGGACTGAAACTTCCAACTGTAAAAAAAGAGAAGTCAGGGACGTTTATTTTTACAAAGTACTTTTATATCATCAAAACGTACCAACATAGTACTTGGTACTTGGTTGTGGACTTTTAGAATGTTTTGCACAAGTGTGGTTAGAGTGAGAGAGGACTGGAAACACAAGCGTCCAACGCTGTTACTTACAGAGGC